>NC_048307.1:55322228-55622228 GCF_013100865.1 Trachemys scripta elegans
CTATGGGCTTCAGGCAGCCCCCTTGCCTCCGGACCCCAGCCGCCGGGCGGGCACTTCCCCTCCCGGGCTCCAGCGGCGCAGGGTCCGGAGGCATGGGGGCTGGCTGAAGCCCATAGCGCTCGGGCAGCCCGGCTCTTAAACAGAGCCGAAGAGTCGGGGAGGAGCAGAGCCGCCATTTTCCCGGACGTGTTCGGCTTTTTGGCAATTCCCCCCGGACGGGGGTTTGAGTGCCAAAAAGCCTGACATGTCCGGGAAAAAGAGGACGTATGGTAACCCTAGTTTCTGGAAAACTCAGAAAATGGTAATGGGATACAGTGGCCTTCACATCTAGGTTCTCTGGTATGAATCCAGCTGGCTGTGACCAGGGCCAGCTCTGGCTTTTTGGCCGCCCCAAGCAACAACAACAACAAAACCCAGTGATCTGTGCGCCGGAGCGCGGGTGCAGGGGGACCGGCTAGCAGGGCGGAGGGGGAAGGAGAGGGCGGGAGAGAGAGAGAAGGGGGGCGGCCCGGGCTACAGCGGGGCACTGCCATGCGGCCCCTCCCTCCACGCCACCTGCCGGGAGAGCTCCGCTCCGGTCGGCGGGGAGGGAAGGACGAGGACTGCCCTGCCGGGCTTGCCACAGGGTGCTCCCGTCCTCTGTGCCGCCGCCCCCTACAGGGCGGCCGAAGCGGAACAAAAAAAAAAAAAGCAGTCGTGCCACCCTAGGATTGGGCGGAATGCCGCCTCGTTCAATCTGCTGCCCCAAGCACCAGCTTGCTCAGCTGGTGTCTGGAGCCGGCCCTGGCTGTGACTGACTACCATATAATGACTATGCAGTAGGCTATGTGACGTGATCTTAGAACTCTTATTCAAGTTCCTGGTTAATAAGTGTCCCTATATAGCTATCTTCTTCACAGATAGCTCTAATTGGCACCCTTGTTGGGAGTGTCTGTGGAGAGGCCATGGACAGAATGGACATGGAGCTCATCCCTGCAAGTCAAAGTTGGAGCCTATTAGTGGGACGGGGAAGATAATATTGGCCCTGCCCTGGTTGTTCCAGTTCCATAGGTAAGTAAGACCTAACAACTATCAGTTACAAATCACACATAGCATTTTATCATATTTTTAAAATTTCCTAATAATAGTTTGCATTTACACAGAACCTTTCAGTGGATGATGTGGGCACTTCAGGCTTTCAGGATCTCAGAGCACTTTAGAATTATTGATACTCATGAACCCTTATTCAGAAATGTACAGTCAACATTAGTATCGTCATTTCAGCCATGGGCAAAATGAGGCACAGAGATTAACTGACTTGCAAAAGCAGTCAATGATATTTGTACTGAGAGTCAATGACAGAGTTGATAAGAGAGTTCAGAACTTCTGTGTCCAGGCCTGCTCTCTAACAACTAAACCATGCTTCTGTATCTTTACTTTCCTCCCCTTACCAATTAGACCAAATTCCCAACAGGAATTTCTGTGTGCGGGGGAGGAGGGGATTTTCAGAAGCATTTTGTATTCAGTGGGAGCAGAGTTAAGGGTACTTTGTGCACCTTTTCAAATCTCACCCTATAATTCTATCCTTGGTTCAATGAGGTAACAACAGCTGAAGTTTTCATTCATTTTTGGTTCATAAAAACACAGAACAAAGAAACATTAGAGCCTACATAAGCAAAACCACAAGATTTCAGCATGGAAATCAATTTAGGTTTTTCCTGCGACAAAAACATGGTGTTTTATGCTAGGTGAAAGCCTGAAGTGCCCACATCACTACTGACCAGCTGCATTATTTTCAGATTCTCTGATAACATCACTGTCTTTATGGGGAGTAATCAAAGTGTCTATAAAGCCTTTTTAATTTACAGGCAATATTTTTTCAATTATCTTTACAACCACTTTATCACAATTCATGTTCCAGCCCACCTGCCTGTGATTTGAGCACATAAAAGCCAACAAATCTCTCCTCTTTTCCTTTTATTAATAGAGGAAACTGAGCTATTTTCAGATTCCTGGGGTGAGACATGGGACTGATTTATCGGAGAGGTTCCATGCCATTTGTGGAAGCTCTGCATGTGCTCACTCAATACTCAGCTTAATTACAAATCAAACATTTATATCAAATGAACCAATGGGCTGACAGGTCTGTATTCCTTTAATTTGGGGGCAGGAGGGAGAAAGGTAAAGCTGAAACCAATTCTGTGGCTCCTAGGTGCTACTATAATAAAAATAAGATGTTACTAGCTGTTGTTGGTATTAATAGCCCATTAGGAAAAGTGTCAAGAGAGGGAGGGTGCTCTGAGTATAAAGCAAAAAGTCTCAGACACTATTTTTGGCCCTGATCCTGCACATACATGCTTAACTTTATGTAGTCCTACTTGATTTTTATGCACAAGCGTTTGCTGCATAAAGGCCTTTGTGTGCCTCAGGTTTTGAGAGCCAAACCTGAGGTGCCTATGGTCTGATTTGAAGAGGTGCTGAGTCCCTACAGCCTCCATTTATGTTAGCTTGAGTTGTAGCTGTTAAGCACCTCTAAAAATCAGGCATTGGGTGTCTCATGTCAGTCACCCAAAAATAGTAAGCCATTTTAAAAATGTGTCCATTAACTACTCTGTACTTCTTTCCTCATCTGTGCAATGAAAAAAATAATGCCTTTCTTACTGGAGTATTGTGAGTATTATTAATCAAATGTTTGTAAACATCTTGAGATACATGGATGGTGGACACCATGATAGTGCAAAGAACTGCTTATGTATTATTAATCTTTAGATCAGCCTCCAACAATAGTAGTTAAAAAGCACAGGACTTGGAGTTAGGAAATGTAAATCTCTTTCCATCTGCTATGTTGCACATTTGCTATATGACCTGGATTGCAATGTGGTGTCGCAATGTACTGTTAAACAGTGGTTGCATTCCAACGCCAGAGGTGATTGCACTTCAGTTGTGAAGCCTGTTTGTAAAGTCTCTAATGTGCTTTGGGATCCTTTGGGAAGAAAGGTGCCATATAAATACAAGATAATCATACTATCTATGAAGACACTGTACCAGGACTGCTTCTAGGACCCTGCATGAGGATGTAGGGTTTCTTCTACTAAGTTATCCTGATGTGAGGTGCTTGAACCCAGCACAGAAATGCAAAATTGCTTTGAGATTAGATCAGATGTGTCCACTTTATCTGCAAGCTAGCAATATAAAAGATTTGAGCCTCTCTCTGAGGCTAAGGGAACGAAGAGAACATATAGACATCTTCCTCCTGTAGGGGGGAAGATCCTAGGAAAAATCCAACTTTGAGACAGAGGTTAGCTGAAGCTTGGGGTTTTTTTGTTCAAATTGCCAGTATCTTGAGGGTTTCTAATTTGTTGGCAATAGTATGAATGTCACTAGTTTACAGGCACTTTGGAAGAAGCAGAGCTCATTTCCCATGATCTGCTTAACCTCACATTAAAGCATTTTAACAGAGTGAGAAAAAATTAATCTGGAATAGCTGAGCAAAAAATAGCTGAATTAAAAATTGCATGTTTTAATAATCAGTAACTGGAGTGAATGAAGTACTTGAAGCAGCAGTGAGCCTTCCGCCAAGCCTCTTACTCATCAAATCCAAATCTTAAATCAGATAAAGGGAACTTGCTTTAAGAAAAGATATTGCAAAAGTTTTCTCTGTTTTGTAATTTTCCACATTTTAAATAAAAGCTGCACTTTCTTGGCATTCTTAGGTTAACACATCACCACTTCGAGGATATATAGGGACTTATCTGTAACCTGTCTTCAAGCTTCACTGGGCCAAATAACCACACGACAGTTTGCTTACCAGTGGTTCCAATCCCAACAGACTGTGTGTACACCGTCTATGGTATGTAATAAACAATGTTCTGGCTATGCTTGATCCAAGAAGAGAAACACAAGTAGCAACAACTGCTAATCTGTAAAATCACTGATTAGTAACAAGGAATATAATCTGTAAAACCTCTGCCTGAGCTAAGAAAATACTGTAACTAACTTCCTATATCAGAAGAAATACGCACTTCAGAAGCCCTAGCCATCCTGCTTCATCACAGAACTGATCTCCTGGCCTGTTTTCATGACATTTTAATCAAAACTAATCGGAGCTCTGCAAAAATACCTGTTTCTAAAATATCAGATATCTGTAATTATTCAAATGTTAAAACTGCATCTACAGCTCAATGTCCATAAACCTCTCCTTTTGAAGTCAGAGGGAGGGAATGGGGTGTGTGTGTGTTTAGACTGTTCTTTGAAGGTATCTTATTTGGCAAGAATAGCAAGTTAGTCAGGAGTCAACACAGCAGGCTTTCTCATTCCTTCACCTTAACTAGCACCTAAAATGTTACAACTCCCTGATCTCATTCTGCTCCTACTGACTTCAGTGGGAACAGAATTGGGCCCTCACATTATTTCCTTCTGGGCTTACTTGAGCAAAGTCATAAACATTTATTCTGATTGTTTGCAGTTTCTGAATGTATGGATTGCAACAGTAACAGAAAAATTGGATGATCTGAGGAGTTTGAGGTTTTTTTAAGAGGGTTACAAATATTTTGAACTAGTAAACTGGCATTGCAAAGTCAGCCAACCTGAAAAGAGCATATAAATGGATTAACAGGATTAAGTCATCTTGCAGAGCAATTTCGATGTTTCTCTTTGTTCTCATTTTGGGAGAGGAGCAGATTTATCCTGGAGGGTTACAAAACAACAGATGAGCTTCTAAAGAGTTGAAGGGATTTGAAATAGTAATAGGTAGCTCACATTACTATATGATTGCAAATATTCCTTGGTTAGACACCAGTCTTTATGCAGAAACATTCGCATTAAAGTTTAAAAGGCATTTTTGTCTGCAGAGGGACACCAGAACTGGGCTATTAGGCCGGATGTATTGGTATCAAAAGAGCAATAAGTAATGACTATATTTTTCAGTTCACCATAAAGCATAAGGCTCAGTGTATTGGGGGAGAATGTATATAATACAGAGGAACTCATTTTTATTACCCTAATTCATTAGATATACATCTTTAATGAAATGCAGACTTTTTATAAAGCTATTAACTGTCATGGGCATCTAAACTGATTGTGATAGAAGTGTCAGTAATTTCAGATGAATACAAACATATTTGTAGCAAACATTTCAGTTAAGTTTTCAGATACAATAGCACCAATTTTTATACTTATTCTCGTGTAGTTTTTGGTTAACATTAGACCTTACCAATATGTACGTACTCAGGTTTTAGTCAATGTTGATTTAGGCCTCCATAATCTGCCCCAAGTTAAGAACCTCAGGATTTGGTGCAGGGTTTGGGAGAAGAAAATAAGGCCACAACTGTGCAGTCAAGGTGAGCCTCCAAAATTAATGGAAATGAGAACAAAGTGATCCTGAAACACTTTTTCATGTGAGACGTCCTTACATACAGAGCCCCATCTGAACTCAGGACTCCTTGTGTGAATAAAGGTTGCGAAGCAGTGCACTGCAACATTTCTCACTGGGGCTTGATCATTGAAGTCAATGGAAATGTTTCAGTTGACTTCAGTGGGCTTTAGATCAGGCCCCTAATAATTTATACCACTTTCTCAAATGTTATACCATAATTTTAAACGTGTTCCCATAATACAGCTTTATTGAGGAATAATAAGAACAGATCTAGCCCATTATATATTTTGTCGGTTAAGACCAATGCAACTATCTCTAATGTGGACCTCTCAGACTAAAAACAGATATGGTAATATAAGATGATTGTTTTTCAAATGTTTTTGATATGCCACGTTACATGAGTATACCTAGGAATTTTGTAGTACTTTGTGTGGGGTTTTTCTTAATCTAAATGAACCTATCTTAACTACAGGTTTCAGAGTAGCAGCCGTGTTAGTCTGTATCCGCAAAAAGAAGAACAGGAGTACTTGTGGCACCTTAGAGACTAACAAATTTATTAGAGCATAAGCTTTCGTGGACTACAGCCCACTTCTTCGGATGCATATAGAATGGAACATATATTGAGGAGATATATATACACACATACAGAGAGCATAAACAGGTGGGAGTTGTCTTACCAACTCTGAGAGGCCAATTAATTAAGAGAAAAAAAACTTTTGAAGTGATAATCAAGCTAGCCCAGTACAGACAGTTAAGAAGTGTGAGAATACTTACAAGGGGAGATAGATTCAATGTTTGTAATGGCTCAGCCATTCCCAGTCCTTATTCAAACTGGAGTTGATTGTGTCTAGTTTGCATATCAATTCTAGCTCAGCAGTCTCTCGTTGGAGTCTGTTTTTGAAGTTTTTCTGTTGTAATATAGCCACCCGCAGGTCTGTCACTGAATGACCAGACAGGTTAAAGTGTTCTCCCGCTGGTTTTTGAGTATTTTGATTCCTGATGTCAGATTTGTGTCCACTAATTCTTTTGCGTAGAGACTGTCCGGTTTGGCCAATGTACATGGCAGAGGGGCATTGCTGGCACATGATGGCATATATCACATTGGTAGATGTGCAGGTGAACGAGCCCCTGATGGTATGGCTGATGTGATTAGGTCCTATGATGATGTCACTTGAATAGATATGTGGACAGAGTTGGCATCGGGGTTTGTTACAAGGATAGGTTCCTGGGTTAGTGGTTTTGTTCAGTGATGTGTGGTTGCTGGTGAGTATTTGCTTTAGGTTGGGGGGTTGTCTGTAAGCGAGGACAGGTCTGTCTCCCAAGATCTGTGAGAGTAAAGGATCATCTTTCAGGATAGGTTGTAGATCTCTGATGATGCACTGGAGAGGTTTTAGTTGGGAGCTGAAGGTGACAGCTAGTGGTGTTCTGTTATTTTCTTTGTTGGGCCTGTCTTGTAGGAGGTGACTTCTGGGTACTCGTCTGGCTCTGTCAATCTGTTTTTTCACTTCAGCAGGTGGGTATTGTAGTTTTAAGAATGCTTGATAGAGATCTTGTAGGTGCTTGTCTCTATCCGAGGGATTGGAGCAAATGCGGTTATATCTTAGAGCTTGGCTGTAGACAATGGATCGTGTGGTGTGTCCTGGATGGAAGCTGGAGGCATGTAGGTAAGTGTAGCGGTCAGTAGGTTTCCAGTATAGGGTGGTATTTATGTGACCATCGCTTATTAGCACAGTAGTGTCCAGGAAATGGACCGCTTGTGTGGATTGATCTAGGCTGAGGTTGATGGTGGGATGGAAATTATTGAAATCATGGTGAAATTCCTCAAGGACTTCTTTTCCATGGGTCCAGATGATGAAGATGTCATCAATGTAGCGCAAGTAGAGTAGGGGCGTTAGGGGACGAGAGCTAAGGAAGCGTTGTTCTAAGTCAGCCATAAAAATGTTGGCATATTTTGGGGCCATGCGGGTACCCATAGCAGTGCCGCTGACTTGAAGGTATATATTGTCCCCAAATGTGAAATAGTTGTGGGTGAGGACAAAATCACAAAGTTCAGCCACCAGGTTAGCTGTGACATTATCAGGGATACTGTTCCTGATAGCTTGGAATATTGGTGTAGAGGGCTTCTACGTCCATAGTGGCCAGGATAGTGTTTTCTGGAAGATCACCAATGGATTGTAGTTTCCTCAGGAAGTCAGTGGTGTCTAGAAGATAGCTGGGAGTGCTGGTAGCGTAGGGTCTGAGGAGAGAGTCTACATAACCAGACAAGCCTGATGTTAGGGTGCCAATGCCTGAGATGATGGGGCGTCCAGGATATCCAGGTTTATGGATCTTGGGTAGCAAACAGAATACCCCTGGTCGGGGTTCTAGGCATGTGTCTGTACAGATTTGTTCCTGTGCTTTGTCAGGGAGTTTTTTTAGCAGATGGTGTAGTTCCTTTAGGTAATCCTCAGTGGGATCAGAGGATAATGGCCTGTAGAATGTGGTGTTAGAGAGCTGTCTAGCAGCCTCCTGGTCATATTCCAATTTATTCATGATGACAACAGCACCTCCTTTGTCAGCCTTTTTGATTATGATATCAGGGTTGTTTCTGAGGCTGTAGATGGCGTTGTGTTCTGCATGGCTGAGGTTATGTGGCCATAACAATGCAATTTCGTGAAGCAATGTCAAGTTGCCTCTCTCTGAGAGGCATTAGCCAGAAGAGGTAACATGTGGTTCTTCTGGACAGGAGGAAAAATAAGTGTGGGTGTGGCTTACTGAGCACAGGAAACATTGCTGGTTCTCTTTAAACCCTAATACTCTGACTGGATTCTCAGGCAAATTAAAGACAAAGGTCAGTCTGCAAGTGTTAGGAAGAACTGTGAATATGAGGGACAGAAAAAATATTATTAAAAATACAGGACCAAATGTGATTGCCCATGGGAAATTTACCACAAGATGAAGATTTCTCATGGTCACCATGAAAAGGGCAGCATTTACCATGTTCCCATCACACTTGAGGATGACCACAATGCTGTATATAATGGAGACATCTTTTCATCCTCACTTAATTTGGAAAACTGGATGTGAAGCAACAGAAGCAGTTCACTTTAGCCTTAATCCTGTAAGGTGCTGGGCACTCTGTCTGATCCAGTAAAGCACTTAACCATGTGCTAAACTTCAAGCATGTTGTTAGTTCCTCTGGAGCCCTCAGCAAACAAACAGTATAGCTGGACTCTAAGCATAAGATCAGATCACTAGCTGCAGGTGCCCAAACAGAAGCCAAATGGACTAAATACATGAAAAAAATTAGGATTAATTTCTCTAATCTACTCCATTTTCATTCCTCCGCCTCCTCTCATTCTGTCTTTATTTTCATACACTTTGCGTAATCTCTCTCCAGTTTAGTAATTCTCCAAAACTGTTGGAAGTTTCTGAATTGTGAGTAAATTCACATCATGATTATTTTGCTGCAAGACAACATTAGTACTTTTATACTTTTCTTAATCTTTGTGTTTAGTTGCTTGATGGTAACCCTCAGAAGCTAAAAACTCTGAGTATGAATTATTTTCTAAGGCATAATTTAGAACTTCAATGAGAATTCATTTTTATTCTAGGCATGTTGCTTTGGTGATCCTGAGAGTTTTAATTCTTCCCTTTGGGAATATTTTGTTACATACAAGAGACAATATGGATCAGATTCCAGAAGATCTCACCATTAACACCATTAATCTGGGCTTGAATAGGGACTGGGAGTGGCTGGCTCACTACAGAAGCAGCTTTTCCTCTCCGGGAATTGACACCTCCTCATCTATTATTGGGAGTGGACTACATCCACCCTGATTGAATTGGCCCTGTCAACACTGGTTCTCCACTTGCGAAGTAACTCCCTGCTCTCCATGTGTCAGTATATAATGCCTGCATCTGTAACTTTCACTCTATGCATCCGAAGAAGTGAGGTTTTTACCCACGAAAGCTTATGCCCAAATAAATCTGTTAGTCTTTAAGGTGCCACCAGATTCCTTGTTGTTTTTGTGGCCTTGCAGTAAGTGCACATTGTTGATTTTATTGGAAGAACCAGATCCCTTTTGCCTAAATTTTGTGGGTTTGTTTTTCCCTTCCCACCCCTGCTGTTCTCAATGGTCTCTTCTGCAGGCACAGCCTGAAGAAACCAGAGATCTGGCCATGTGGTTTCAAACAGTGTCCTCTCTGCACCTGCTTTGTGCTTCGTACTCTCTACAATGGCATCCACAGCTCTCTGGCTTGCCGCTACACAGAGCCAGTAAGGAAAAAAAAAAGGGGGGGGGCATGAAGTTTTAATTTCACATTTTCATGGCACAGTGTTTTTCACGTCTTCTGTTGAAATGTGGATGACTATGAAACCTAGATGAACTTAATAATTAGGAAGATGAGCTTCTGGGCTACCTTCCGCCATTTGGGTTTTCACTTCTGTACTGGCAAAATGATCCATCTTATAGTGCCTGGGAGAAATACAGGCACTCCAGCTTAATGGTCAAACTCCCAGACGAACGCTTTCTTGTTTTGTGTTTCAAACATGTCACACTTCCTACTTTCCGTCCAGTTTGTGATGTAAAAGAGCAGTAAAAATGAAGCCAGTGAACCAAAAAAAAAATACCTTACATGTTTACATCATGTCAGTTGTTTTGATTTAAATAATTAAGGTAAGAAAAATTCACTACGACAATGATTTTTTTATTGTAGTTCATTATTGTCTGCTGATTTATGTAGCACCAACAGTAATCTCCTAGTCACTTCCTGGACAGATATGAAGACAATGTCCCTGCCCCATTGCTCTTACAATCTAGCCAGACAAGAAACAAGTGCAGGGGAAAGGGAAGCATCAAAAAGCTGTGTGATCAAAGGGTGAAGTTAAGCTCGCATCTCATTTTCATGACTTTTGCATTCCAGTCGTCTTTACAATGGGCACATCATCTAAAGGGGGATTTAGGGAGGGAATTCTGAATGGTCCCTTTTTCCCTATGAAGAAGGTATTAATGGGTGCTGCACATGCTCTGTGAGAGAAGTATATATCTTTTAAGAATTAGAAGTGGACTGTGTAACTTTGCCCCTTTCAGCAGATCAGAAAATAATTTTCAGTGGGGAGATAGGTTCTAATCTCAATGCATCTCAAGACCTCCCTATAGTGACACACAAAATGCTCTAAAGATCAATTAACAAAAATATAAAGAAAGACTGGCTTATGATAAGATTTCACTTTACAAGGATAAAGCCTAGAGAGCTGATTCTAATTTTGTAGTCTTCTATCACATTCTCTCATTCACCTGTGTCACAGTTGCAGGACGAGCTGCGCGTTAGACCCCTTAGTCCTTCTCAAGTGCACCTTGCTGGGGATAGGTTTCACTCCTCTCTGGCCAGAAACTTGTTGTTCAACCACTTTTAGACCATGTCTCTGGGCTGAAGCCAGGGAGGTGGGCATTCCCCAATCAATAGTTCCTCTCAAGAAAGAGATCTTGGAGTCACAGCGCAAAGTTTTCTGAAAACTTCAGCTGAATGCACAGCAGGACTCATAAAGGCTGAGTGTGGTAGGCACTATTAGGAAGGGATAGAAAATAAGACAGAAATAATTGTAATGACTCTATTATAAATCCATGGTGTGCCCACCTGGAATACTGTGTCCAGTTCTGGTTGCCCATCTCAAAAAGGATATAATAGAACTGGAAAAAGGGACACAAAGGTGATCAAAGATATGAAAAAACTTCCATGTGAGAAGAGACTAAAAAGATTAGGGCTTTTCAGCTTAGAAAAGAGATGACTAATAGGGGATATGGTAGAGTTCTATACATTTATGAATGATGTGGAGAAAGTGAATAAGGAAGTATTATTTACCTCATCACATAACACACAAACCAGGAATCACTCAATGAAATTAATAGGCAGCAGGATTAAAACAAACATAAGAAAGTACTACTTTGCACAGTCAACCTGTGGAAGTTGTTGCCACACCAGTGGTGGTTGTGGAGGCCAAAAGCATAACTGGGTTCAAAAAAGAATTAAAAAGTTCATGGAGGATAGGTCCATCAATGACTATTAGCCAAGATGTCTTGACCCTAAATCTCTGACTGCCAGAAGCTGGGTGGGAAAGATGGCTAGATCACTCCAATTGCCCTGGTCCGTACACTCACCCTGAAGCTCTCATATGGCCACTGTCAGAGACTGGATACTGGGCTTGATGGGCCATTAGTCTGAACCAGCATGGCAGTTTTTAAGATCCCTTAAGGGAACAAGAGAACATATTTCGTTCATTGTTTGATCCCCTCTCCTCCCCCGTTTTGTCATCCATTCCCCTCCGCTGCCTTGCCCCCGCTCCCCTCCCCAACAGCCTCCTTTGATTTAGGTCTATGCAGTCAGACAGAATAATATCAAAGAGATAAACTGAGTTACATATACTAATCCCTCATTCTCCACAACCTACTACTTGACTAACATTACACTTGCTTGTGACCTTGAGGGTTTTGAAAGCTTGTCTGTCTCATGGCTTTCCACCCCTAGATCTGCTGTAGGCAATTTTCCCATCAGCAGCCATTCTGAACATTCCACCAAGCTTCTAACCCAGGGACTGCTGAGGACCATCTGCTCTTTTCATATGCCTTTCTGCTGATACCAAAATCATTTCCATCTGACCACTCCATGCTTTGCATGAATAAAAAACCTTTCGGGCTGCTGCTTCTAAAGTAGATTTACCTTCAATCACCATTTATTAAATCTCCATCCATTAAAAACCATAGCTTGCAGGAGCTGTGTGCATTAAGCCTGATTATAGAGTCTGTAGAGAAGGAGGGAGGGGGACAGCAGTTTGTACCAGTGCATTTCCTTGTTTTTCTGCTTCTCTAACCTGGCTTGTAACACTTGTAACAGGGTGCACATCAGAGCAGGACTCTCGTGTTCTTGGGCTTTGATTTTGGTTGTACACAGCTGTCTCTCTTTTCTGTTTTAGCTGTAATTTGGTGATCTTTGGCTTCAGTGAACGACAGCTCAGACTATATGAATACATTTAGAGTTTCCCTTGGTGGCAGGGTGCTAGGTCACACATGGAGGGCAAGGGGCAGGGAACTAAAAAAGGAAGAGGAGGGAAGCTCACAGGTTCCTTAAGGAGGATGAGTGGCTCCTTCAAACGCACTTCACTAAAGGGCTCGGCATCTGGATCTCAAAAGGTAAGTCAGCAGTTATCTGAGGGATGGAATAGGAGGCAAATGGCTGGAGAAATGTTCTGCTCCCTGCTCAGATTTATTTCAGAGCCTACACCGCATAAAGGAGAACAATTCTCTCCGTCCCACTGTATTCTTGTCTCCTACGAAGGCAGCAATCATGTTAATTGCATTGATTGTGCCAATGACTATTTTTTTTCCCTGTGGAAGTTATTTTTCTCTTCTACCTTCCCCTCCCCTCCACCCCATCTCTCTCACGCGCACACACTGTGTTTTAGGCAATTAAGATGAGGAAAGTTTTTCATGTAAAAGGGTTCGACTCTGATGCTATCAAAAGTGTGAAATAATTTCTTAATAAATATTGATTATTTTGTGCTGATGCTAAATCAATATGCAATTGATGGGGAGACTGATATATTAAAGGGATTTTTATATGATTCATGGGGTGAAACACATGCAGATATTATAAGAAATATAATCAATGGTTAGATTATGTACTGTGTACAGTGTAGTACGTGAACTGAAGAAAAAACAAGAGCTGGATAAAATGTCCTGGTGATATCTCTAAGTTCAGCTTCTCAGTGTGATTAACTTGCAACTACAGAATTAGCTTTTAGAGTCAATGGTGAGGGATGATGTATTTATTTTTTTATGCTTGTAGTATTTTTTAATACACTTTTTGACTGGATTGGCGAGCTAGTTTGGAGCAAATCTGAACTGCCTCAAACCATGATATCCTGGGGTTTCTGAACTCAAATGGAACTTTTCTCAATGGTTGAATCAGTTTAAGTCATGAAAAATATCTTCCTCCTTTCCTCTAATCCAGCAGCTTTTCCCTTTAAACCAACTGCTGCTGCTGTTGCCTGCTGAATTTCAGATACATAGAATTTGGTAAAGGAGTGAAAGTAAGTCCAGTAGTGGACAGAAGTGGGAGAAATTAGGTTTGGAGACTTCTTGGAGGAAGGAGATCATCAATACAAATAGAGAGACAAGGAGGGTGAGGTAATATCATTTATTGGACCAAGCTCTGTATAAGTGTGAAAGCTTGTCTCTTTCACCAAAAGAAGTTAGTCCAATAAAAGATATTGCCTCACCCACCTTGTTGCTCTAGTATCTAATATCAACATGGCTACAACTACACTTCAAGCAATACAGATAGAGGTAGCTAAGTAGGTATGAAAAGTGTCCTTGTTTAGAGCCATCTTTCTGTGTGTTGGGTAGTGTATCTTGTAGTCAGTTGTGGATTCTAGACAGGATGCTTGACCTAGGAGAGCCCCACAACAGCATACAGACTTCTTGCAGTTGAAATCAAGGGCCTTGGTTTATGGAATGTTGAGAACCATTAAGGGTCATTTAATGGAGGAAGGGATAGCTCAGTGGTTTGAGCATTGGCCTGCTAAACCCAGGGTTGTGAGTTCAATCCTTGAGGGGGGCCATTTAGAGATCTGGGGCAAAAATCTGTCTGGGGGATTGGTCCTGCTTTGAGCAGGGGGTTGGACTGGACTAGATGACCTCCTGAGGTCCCTTCCACTCCTGATATTCTATGATATTATCTGTATTGTGGTAGGACCTAGAGGCCCCAGCCCCATTATGGTAGGCACTATAGAAACATGCAACACAGAGATGGTCCTTCCCTGAAAGAGCTCACAGTCTTAATGTAAGATGAGATAACAAATTAGAACAAGAACCAGACAATCCTGATCAGTGTGATAAGCTGTGGCCACAGTATGCCAGCTACCTAGTCATTGTCAAGATTTTTTGGAGGCATCAGAGCAGAGAGGAGTCTTTGCAGCAGCATTTTAAGTGGATGTTTAGTAGGATAGATCTGAGAGATCTTGTACAAGAGAAAACAGCAAATTTTAGACATGAGCTGTGCGGATCTAGAAAGAGAGGGCTGAGGTGAAAAATGATGTCCAGGTTACAGTCCTGATTACCAGTGAGGACCATGGAATAGGATTGGGTTCTTCAGGGCAGTTGGTACTCAAGTGTGATGCCTCCCAAACATGTCACATTGAGAGAGAAATTTGAGAAGAATGAAGCCTTCACATCTGGGTTAACTTTACTCTGTATTGATATGTACAAAACTGTAATAGAAGCAAAACAACATGTTACTGTATCTATTCAAACCTAGCAAAACTATTTACCATCCCAAGCATAAAAATCTACATGACAGGCCTTGCCATTATAATTGCCTATTATTTGTGTATAATAGTGCATCAGTTGGGATCAGATCCTCATTATGCTATGCACTGTGCATACACAAAGTTAATGGTGAGCAGAAGTTTTGGTAGACTGATAAAGTTGAGGGTATTTGCTGACTAGTATGGTATCATAGTGGAAAAGGAAAAGAGTGAATAAAAAGAAAGTAAATTATTCCCCTTTGCATCATTTTCTATGCCGATGCTCTTTAAACTTGCAAAATTGGTAAGGGAAATCCACATCCACTGTTTAGCAAATGTCTTTTACCACAGGTGCATTCAACATTTCTTTTAAAGCCATTGAGCTCATCTCACTATTACAAAACATATAATTTCATTTCCCATTACTAAAAGCTCAAGATGAAATACCCAGATGAAAATAGCTTCTTCTGACCATGTTTATCATAGGTGTTAGATTAAACCAATCAAGGATAGAGGGAAAATAGAATGTGATTTGACTTTTCCTAACGAAGTTGAATTAGCAATGGGCTGTGCTACAGTTATAATACTCTAAGAAGCACTGTGAATTTTAGGATTTCTGATTTTTCATTGAATTTCTTTGTACTCTCTTTTAGTGTTTATTGTAGGCAAGTTATGACCTGTCTTTCAAGAGAAAGACTCACTTATCACTGTTTGCTAAAAATTTCCTTGATTTGTATGAAAGCATGACTTATACTGATGTGCTGAACCTGCCAAGAGAGGCTCAAGTGGGTTCAACTGACTCATGGAGGCAGATGGAACATTATTCCACCAGCATACAAGGGAGGTGGAAGTGGCTAAGAGACCAAGAGATCTGAGATCTGGGACATGGGATGAAATGTCCTGAAGTAGGAACTCTGGGTGCGGCTACAGCTAGGGGAAAAGCTGAAACCAGGAAGGGGTTAAATTTAACTCTGGTGTGGATTTAAAACTAATCTCAGATTTTGGTCCTAGGCAGGGTTTATTTAAAAAAAAAAAATTGGGATTTAGTTGTTTCAGCCTGAGGTTGGAAATCACAGCTATGAAATGACATAACTTTTGTGAGGTGGTTGAAGGATATGTAGATTTATAAGGAATAGTACACTTGCCACTGCAAGCTCTTTGGGGCAGGGACTGTCTTTTTTTCCAGTGTTTGTGCAGTGGCTAGCATAATGGGGTCCTGGTCCATGACTGGGATCTTAAGCTTTACCGCGATACACATAAATAAAAATAGTAAGAAGAAAATGCCCAGCAGCTCTACTCAACAATTTAGGACAGAAATTGAAGAGGACTTCTGTGGAATAATATCCATACAATAACTCTTTACTTATATCACTGTAGCAGAACTTGTTCCAACTTCTGATATCCAGCCAAAGGGCCAGATTTTGATACCCTTATTCATGAAAAGCACTATCTTACTCCACAAGTGGTTCCACTGAAGATACTATGCAATGTATCTTCATAATCTACCCCAAATGTATCTTCATAATCTACCCCAAAAGTAAATATCCTGGGTGTGGCTTAAGAATGGCAGTGCCTAGGCAAAAGAAATCTTGTTTTGTTGTGTTGGATGATTTCACTGTACTTAAATGTTAAAATTTCCAAAATTATCATATGAGGAAACATCTTATCTTGATGTGCAGCTGTTTGCATGTAACTCTCATTAACGCAATTATGCTAGTAAATTCCAGTGCCATGTGCTGACACTATACAGTGCACTTATCTATATATCCCATTCCCACTGACTTGTTCTAAAAATATTTCAAATGTACTGAACATGATCCATTTCCCCTGGCTCTTGGGATATAATTATATTACTGAAACTCTGCTTCTCTCCTTCTTACCACATATTCTTTTCTATTCACTTCTAATTTTGAAACCTCATTATCTCCATGTCTGTGAACATGGCCAATTCTTCTAAATAGGGATGTATCCAACACAAGCTTTTGGAATGTTGCATTTCCACTTAGTAGGGTTGCTAGCAAGGCTTTAGTGGCTCATTCCTCACATCTCTGCCCTGTTACTAGGTATCAAATTGCGAAGGCCATCAGATCATTTACAAAAAATGTGTAGAATAAAACTGTGGTTGAGATATATTCTTAAGATATGTGTCTAAATCCCCTAGACTGCTTTGAAAATCAAAACGCAAACTTCTATTGGAGGTAGCACATCTAATTTTTATTTTAACAGCATAAGCTGAAACAGTGATTTATTTAGGTAATTTCCAGAGAGTAAAAAGATACAAAGATTTCTTGAAGCTGCAGACCAAGGTGAATATTTTATCATATATTTTGCAAATAATTATACAAGTCAAAATAAAATAGGAGGGGATCGGTACTTTCCCTGGCTGGGAACATATTACAGGTTTAAAACCAGGGAAATGAGAATCTTTGGGTCTCCTTGCAAATAAATCACTGGTTTGGCCTAGCTCTCTGGTACATTTATTAATGTTTTTAAATTGCTTACTGAAAGATCACTTAAAGGAGCTTAATTGCACTTGGTAATTTTCAGTTACATAAGTTTTCAGTGCTTGCTTTTAGTTCTATTAAAAATGGCACAGAAAGAGATTGGCAAAGAATAATATATCCAGTGAATTCAGGCTCTATTTTTGCCTTCGAACTATTTGTGAGTGGATTGTGATTTCCTCAAATTTATCAATATTTGATTATTTTAAAAGATTAACTCTGAAGGTTTATTGGGAGCAGTTCTCGCTGACTGTCTGGAATTAGTTGTATTACTTGGTTATGATGGATTAGATAAGTCATTAGGTCACTGTATAAACATTTTGTCACAGGTACTCACACTTGCACACTTAAAATTCAGTTTCTGTAAATACTCTTGGTTCTGACTTCAAAATTCTCCTCACAAATATTTGGGTCAATTACCTCAGTAACCTGAAGGCTCATCCACTGTCTTGTGCTGCACAGGTTTTCAGTGGTGAGAATGGGAAGATGACTTGGGAATAATCTTCCTTTCTCCCCTGCACACAAGTACAGCACAGTAGGATCTATATATTACGTAGTGTTCAGGAAATATTAGGAGGGTAGTCAAGCTTCCACACCAGCTGGCCTTCCAAGGTCCCAAAGGGGTGTGGTCAGAACCCCAGACAACAACTAGTTTGTGAGATCTTGTCTAGAGAATAAACTACCCAGGGTAACAGGCTGCTCCTTTTCAAAGGAACAGTAAACTCTGCCTACCAGCATGTGGCCCCAGCTCTAAGCCACCAGGAAGTAAAAGACATGGTTAGCACCCCTTTGCTCCCATTCTCCTGCATCTCTGGGAAGATTTGCCTATGTGGGAAGTTGACCAATTAATCTCACCAGCAAATTCACATACTATAGCTGGGTTTTAAAAGGGACTAATTGATGTTTTGGCCAAGAATATTATTTGAAGTTCTAATACTTTGCAGAGAGGCTTATACTGAATCATTTAATTGGGTGCTTGGTTATTTAGGCCAGTGTTTCCCAAACTTGGGACACCGCTTGTGTAAGGAAAGCCCCTGGCGGGCCGGGCCAGTTTGTTTACCTGCCACGTCCACAGGTTTGGCCGATCACGGCTCCCACTGGCTGCTCCATTGGCCTGGAGCAGCGAACCACGGCCAGTGGGAGCCATGATCGGCCGGACCTGCGGACGCAGCAGGTAAACGAACCGGCCCAGCCCACCAGGGGCTTTCCCTTCACAAGCGGCATCCCAAGTTTGGGAAACACTGGTCTAGACATTGGATCAATTTAACAGTTAAATTTAGTATTTAATGTCCTTCAATTTCATGTGTTCAAAGAAATTAGATAAGTGTTTTAGAAGTCCAGTAAATATCAGTGCATGCTGCAAGGTACAAGCTTATGAAAAAGAATGTTTTAAGGTAGCATTGCGCAGTTGGCCAGGTGAATTATGCTGCAAAGCTGCTTTCCTCTGAAGCACAGGCTGCTGCCAGAGACCGAATGCCAAATCTGATGGACTATTAATCCAGTCTGGAGTGTCAAATCTAATGTCCCTAATATGACACTCCTTGATGCATTGGGTATACAATAAATGCTCTCTGAAGTGGAAATAATTTAAGATACCACTTTGAGCGTTACCCTGTGTGCTTAAGGACTGTTTGAGAGAGAGATTGGAATAGTGTTTTTTTCTGGGTTGTCACCAGGTTCCCCTGGGCCTACCAAATTACTTCAGTCCCATTATCTAAAGTCAACAGATTGGGGATATTCTATAATACATTGCGTGGACATACTGCAAGTAATATATACCCCGCATGAAGATGACTGGTTACCAGAAAGTCACAAACAGTTTATGGCTGAAGATATGGTGTGTCAGAATGGGATCTGAGTCAATATTTTGGAAATTTTATAGCTGTAATCCCTTCACTTTTCTCTAACCTAAACCTTCCCCATAGATTATTGTTCACATATAACATGTGGTACCAGGACTTTCTATGAATGAGACATTTTGGGTGTTGCTGAAAGCTGTAAAAATTAACATTCTTCAGTATGTCTGAGGCCCAGGTTTGGCAAAGGTAGAGTTGCCATTGGCTTGGAATAGGGAACGTTTGGGGAATCTATACATCTGAGCACAATACTATAGGAGGGCAGCAATTTACAGTAAATGCAGGCTGTTCAGCAGTAGAAATAGCAGTACTATGAGCTGCAAGTTTTCCTGTACATTTAGCCATCTGTATGGAACTTAATTCATACATTTATCTAATACCTTGCATCCCGAGGGGTCCTATTTCTCCTTTAAAAATTAAAGTGATATACAAATGATGCATACAGAAGGATTACTTCATCCAGCACTGAAATGCAGTAATCTTAATACTTCACAGCATTCAAAGGCAGGAGTTTAGGACAGGAAGTAGAGAATATATTTTCCAGCTGAAATTTCTGGGCCAGTTCAGGTGGGCAGAATTTTGGTAAGTAGAATTAAGGAGTTGACACTCCTCCTTATTTTATCAATATCATTGAAAGGTGAACTGTTTTTTGAAACAGGAAAACTTGTGGTTTTGGTGGCAGAAACATTGTAGCCATGGGTAAGGGTTTGCAGTGGTGCAAGCAAGCAATGATCATAATACTGCTTGTTCAGAAAATCATCCTCTTTAATGATCAAAAGTGATTGGGATCTTTATCATTTAGGAATATTATCCCTTAACCTGAACCTAAAAACTGTTCAGCCAACCAGCATGATTGCTCATGATGATGAAGGCACTAGTGGCTTTGCAGACAATGAGATTACCAAAGTGCCTATGCACAAGCAGTTACCACTCAGACATTTAAGAGGAAAAAATACTTCCTTAGAACTCATGACAGACCTATTGCTTTCATTAGAAATATATCTGAATTGATAACTAAAGCCCGTATGCCATTCTCAGTGGTGGAAAATATTAGTTCCTAAACCATCCTTCGGTGTGCTTACATTCCTACCTACTGTCAAGTTGACAGCTAGCTCGCCCAGGATTTTGCAGTGAAGATACCATAGGTTTTAGTTATCCTTGAGAGCGAGTCTTCCTGTGTGTTTGTGCAGCACTTAAAACAGTGACTTCCCAAACCTGGCTGGGGGGCTGCTGGGTGTTACTTTAATATAAATATTAAATAATATCCTCTTCAAATAATACAAAAGCTGGCTGTACCCTTGAGTAGAATATATACATAAAAAGCTTCCAACTTTAGATGACAGAATCTGTTTGTAAAATGTGGAATAATGTTGCTTGTTTTCAGATATTTGGGCAAATTCTGGCCTGCTGCACACATGCACTCAGAGCCAATGTAGCATTAATGTTCATTTATTGTCTTGCTAGCCGTGGCCCCTTGCACAGCCCCCCAGAAATTCCTGCTCTGATTTGGAATAACCTTGCCATTGATGCATGGTTCATAAACCATGCTTCCGACTCTGGTGTGTCTGGCCTACAAATGCCTCTCCATGGCTCCTGTCATTCAGGGTGTGCAAACCAACTTGACCCTCGTGATTCTGGGTGGAGATAAAATCAGGGCAGAACGCTTTGAGTGCACTCTCACTTTGAGGCATGTGGTTTTATAGAAGGGCCGTCCCAGAATTTGACATGTGGAGTAACTAGATGAAAAAGAATGGCCACGAATACAGCAAAAAAAAATATTTTTCAATGTAAATGTTAACAAATTTCCATCTGTTGGTGTCTTAGAAAATGCTTATGGGACTGGAGGAAGATTTACAGCACAAGTCTGTGACACCTTTTCACAAGAGACCCTCCCAGACCTCTCCAAAAAACACTCTCTCTGTATAAGCCAAGTTTTAAAAAAATAGTTCAAATGTTTGCTTGATAGCAATATTTTGCTCACAAATGGTTAATGTCTCATATCCTAATACAAGTTTAGCTGATGATCTTGCAATTAAGTATAGACTGGGGGACTTACTGCTCTCCATTGTTTAAACTATTTCTAATTAGCAATTAACCATCATTGTAATTAGGAATAGATTACTTCAAATGCTTTCTAATTTCAAGTTCTGCACCGGCATGATTTGCAGAGGCAATGAGGATTCCTGTCATTTAGGCAGGATTAGAGACTAGGTGAAAATTTCAGATGCTTAGGGTGTGATGGAATGATGAGAGTAAACTGACACAGAGCTGAGCACTTAAAAGAGGCCGTGTGGGCTAATAGGGCACTAAATTGGAAGACAGGAGTTGATGGTTTTATACCCAGCTCTATCATTGACCTGCTATGTGACCTTCGGCAAGTTACCTTCCCTCTCTGTGCCTCTGTTTCCCCTCATGCCCTTCGTCCATCTTGTCTATTTAGATTGGAAGTTCTTTGAAGCAAGGATTGTCTCTTACTATGTTTGTGCAGCGCCTAACACAATGGCGCCCCAGTCTTGGTTGGGGCCTATAGGTGCTATTGTAATACTAATGATCCAGAAAGGTCAGTACTGCAGCTTGAGAATCGTTCTGTACAGTCACACACATATTTATGTAATGTCCTGGCTCAGTAGTCTAATTCCACCCACACCCACCCGCCAGTCTAGAAGAAGCATGTTTACATTAGGGCATTCATACTTGTGTCACAGATCCTAGCAAGTGCCCCCTTGTGCCAATCACTGGGACTGCTGTGAGGGGAGTCCCAGCCTCTGTGTCCCTGGACCTCCCAGGGAGTTTTAGGCCACTGGAGACAGCCTGAATGGAGTCCAGCCACTGTCCCAAGCTCCGAGTCTCTTGGCATACACTCAGGGTGCAGACCTGCTGTTTTGCACCCCATCCTGAGAACAGTAGCCCACTGTCCAGCTGCCTAGCCCTGGGCGCAATGGTGACCCTTCAGACTCCCTTGTACTTAAACATACCCAAAAGATGTGATGCTTCTGGTTATAGTTTAACTCTCTCAGGGGCACGCAGCAGTTGTGAAGCAGTTAACACACACAGAGACTCTTTGCTCAGAGTCTCTAACAAATTTATGCTTTTTATTTTATACTTAATCATACAAAGCACAGGAGAGTACAGATCATTCAAAACAAACACCACACACGTCACAGTCCTCAGGGATCATTGGTGTTCAGAAAGACAAGCAAGGTGTCACATGCCTCATGCAAGCTGTTACATGCTGAGTGATGGTCTCTCTTCCTCATGGAGCCTTTACGCAGCTTCTGTGACCTTGCTCTCCTGTCCTACATTTTATCTTCCAGTCTGCCCCACACCATCGCACGCCTTCCTGTGTGTTCCCTCATTTAAAGAACTGGTCACTTTTATTCTGTCTTTTGAGCAACTTTCCACTGCTCCTGCCTTCCCTGCTCCCTTCAGAGGAGTCAGCTAAATGGGTATTCCAAGGATATAGCTCACCCATTTTCCCCAGGTGTCTGCAACTGAATCAAGTAATTGAATCCTAAGCACACCCATGTATTTGTCTGCTGGTGTGTAGGTGTGACAGGACCTGTCAGAGATGGTGGAGCCACATACAGTACCTATAGGAATTCATGAGAGCAGTTTTTCATAATACAACTTCAAAATATCAACCAGACTTTGAGCTGTACATACATAGCCCCAATTCCTCACAGCTGGGGGAATGAGCTGGCTACTTATCCTACCAACACTTATCTGATTAAAGATGGCACCTCTCCTTTTCTCCAGAAGATTGTTCTAATATTCTTCTAATCAGACTTCATTCCTCCAGGTCTCTATAAACCCAGACTGCGATTCAGGAATGCTTTTACACTCACACACTAGCTTGGTTTCCCAAATGTTGGTATGCTCTAGGATTGGGGGGCTTAGTGAGATGCAAGAATGGGGGAGACTCTGTTGTCACTTTATAGAAGAAATGGAAGCTAAGCCGATGGCCTTGGTCTCCAGAGGATTTGAGGTGGGAGGCCTACATACTAGTCTGCTAGCAAACAAGCAGTAGAAGGAACCAGACAGTCAGCTATTTCCTAACAATGCCAGAGAAGAAGGGGAATAGTAGTTTACTGGACCTCCTCTAGTAGACAACTTAAGTAAAGGGGGGACCTAGAGAACCCAGACTGAAGGTTTGTTGTTGCAGTTTGGGGACTAATTGCTGCTCTTAGTTACATCAGTTGCAATCCTATTAAAGTCAACTATATTGCATGGTCCAGGGCACTTTTGATCCTGCCTCGAGGTGTTTGCCAATTTGTCAGGAAAATAAAATAACTAATTTCCTTAATTGTCCAAGACTTTTGGTGAGAAATCAGTTACCCAAGAATATATGAATTCTTCCACAGTTAAAGCCACTTGCTAAAGTATATTGAATAAAGAAGCAATTGAGTGCAAATGAAAATGGCTAAAGTAAATACATTCATATTATTCTAGAATAAAGATTGAGTTCAGCTGCCCAGAGCTCTGCAGCAGTCTTCACAGCTGGATTTCAGAGGCTATGCAAAACACTGAATGGAAGGACTACAAAAATAGATCCATATCCATTGTGAAACTGGATAAATGGCTACCTCTCCTAGGTGACAGTAAAAATGGCTGCTATTTCTGGTGTGTTGTCCTTTATGGCTTCTGAGCTAGTTGTGGAAAAATAACTGCCCAGTAAATAAATTAATATTAACTTCAGAGGGGTAGCCGTGCTAGTCTGAATCTGTAAAAAGCAACAGAGGGTCCTGTGGCACCTTTGAGACTAACAGAAGTATTGGGAGCATAAGCTTTCGTGGGTAAGAACCTCACTTCTTCAGATGCAAGTGAATGGCTATCCAACTACAGAAGCAGTTTCTCCTCCCTTGGTGTTCACACCTCAACTGCTAGCAGAGCACCTCACCCTCCCTGATTGAACTAACCTCGTTATCTCCATACTGATTTATACCTGCCTCTGGAGATTTCCATTACTTGCATCTGAAGAAGTGAGGTTCTTACCCACGAAAGCTTATGCTCCCAATACTTCTGTTAGTCTCAAAGGACCCCCTGTTGCTAATATTAACTTGAGCATCAATTAACCAGAAGATTGCAACAGAGACAGGCTCAGGCCCAAGTTATAGTTCATGTTGTAGATAACCTTTCTTCCCTTGTCTGTGAGACTATAACTGGCAGATGGTCCTAAAAATTTATACGGGTATATTGCTGGCACTGCCACATATATCACAAAGCTAGATCATTCCTATTTCAGAGTGATACAATTGTTGTTGACCATAAAGTACTTGTATATTGTATAACAGCTGTACCACTAACAAAATCTATGCCTGATATAGCTGTCAGGGTTTCCCCTGAAATCCTAAATAGGAATACTTGGGATTTTTTGCACTGTGCTTGGAAATTTTACAGTTTCAGATTAACAGAACATTAATGAGGTTCTGCATTGGAATTGCTGTATTAAAATAGCTCGAAGATTGGCAACCAGAGGCTAGGGAGAAGTGGAGAATGACAGCAAGGTGACAAGAAGAGGTGAGGTAATGGGCTAGAAGAACAGGTGGTAAAGGGAGAGTAGTAGGGAAGGAGAAATAAATGGGAAAGGAGAAGGGAGGCCCAGGACAGGGAGTGTGGGTAGATGCTTGCTCTCAAAAGTAAGCCCGAGCCAGACCAAACATTACAATAGGAAAGGTCATGCTTGCTGGATTTCAGATATTTTGTTTTTAGCTTTTCATTTTAAAACAGTTCTGATTTAAGCTGTGGATAAGTGCTACTGAAACAAGCACCCTGACTGAATTTTCTCTGAGAAAAATAGTCATCTCTTCATTTTCTTTTTTGTCCTATTCCATGAGAATGACATTGCAGTAGGGGAATGTGATCCTGTGCCATCACGCAGCTGTGGAGTATGTGGGCTAATTTCTGAACCGGCCAGACAGTCTCAGAGGCATAAGAAGGCAGAATGTTCAGGGGACCCTGGAGACAATGCATTCAGCTTCGCTCCTTACTGCTGGTCCAAAACGCATCTTGGATCTGGCCTCACCACAGACACAAGGAGCATCAGCAGGAATTAACCAGGTGTCCCACCTAGCACTACATCAGTGATGGACTTTCGGGGTGTGGGGGGAGGAAAGCTTTCTGTATCCCAGCACTGCCAATGCTCACCACTCAATATCAGATAGAACGTATGTCTGTGCTTGTGTGTAAGCATATGGCATGAGGGGAGCGGATATTCTCAGACATGAGGCATTTAGGATAAGCAATGCAGTGGCCACAGAATTCTCTAAACTTTACCATGCAAAGTCATCATGAATGCCATAATGCAGAACTCCACGGACTTTGGCTGGAATGTTATTATTTGTAATCTGTTGATACCATTGGTCATTATCGACAAACAAAATTGCATCTAATTCTTAGAAAAGTACACAGGGCCATATTCTGTTCTCAGTTACACCCAAGGCAAAAAACCCTGGAGTCAATGGAAGTGGTACATGTACCTCCAAGGGCAGGATTTTACCCACATTAAATAAATGAAAGAGCAGTTCACATCCTAGAATACTCAAGGAGCTAATAGAGGAGGTATCTGAGCCTCTAGCTATTATCTTTGGAAAATCATGGGAGATGGGAGAGATTCCAGAAGACTGGAAAAGGGCAAATATAGTGCCTATCTATAAAAAGGGAAATAAAAACAACCCAGGAAACTACAGACCAGTTAGTTTAACTTCTGTGCCAGGGAAGATAATGGAGCAAGTAATTAAGGAAATCATCTGCAAACACTTGGAAGGTGGTAAGGTGATAGGGAATAGCCAGCATGGATTTGTAAAGAACAAATCGTGTCAAACCAATCTGATAGCTTTCTTTGATAGGATAACGAGACTTGTGGATAAGGGAGAAGCTATCGATGTGGTATACCTAGACTTTAGTAAGGCATTTGATACGGTCTCGCATGATATTCTTATCGATAAACTAGGCAAATACAATTTAGATGGGGCTACTATAAGGTGGGTGCATAACTGGCTGGATAACCATACTCAGAGAGTTGTTATTAATGGTTCCCAATCCTGCTGGAAAGGCATAACAAGTGGGGTTCCGCAAGGGTCTGTTTTGGGACCGGATCTGTTCAATATCTTCATTAATGACTTAGATATTGGCATAGAAAGTACGCTTATTAAGTTTGCAGATGATACCAAACTGGGAGGGATTGCGACTGCTTTGGAGGACAGGGTCATAATTCAAAATGATCTGGACAAATTGGAGAAATGGTCTGAGGTAAACAGGATGAAGTTTAACAAAGACAAATGCAAAGTGCTCTACTTAGGAAGGAACAATCAGTTTCACACATACAGAATGGGAAGAGACTAGGAAGTCTAGGAAGGAGTACGGCGGAAAGGGATCTAGGGGTTATAGTTGACCACAAGCTAAATATGAGTCAACAGTGTGATGCTATTGCAAAAAAAGCAAACATGATTCTGGGATGTATTAACAGGTGTGTTGTGAGCAAGACACGAGAAGTCATTCTTCCGCTCTACTCTGCGCTGGTTAGACCTCAACTGGAGTATTGTGTCCAGTTCTGGGCACGGCATTTCAAGAAAGATGTGGAGAAATTGGAGAGGGTCCAGAGAAGAGCAACAAGAACGATTAAAGGTCTTGAGAACATGACCTATGAAGGAAGGCTGAAAGAATTGGGTTTGTTTAGTTTGGAAAAGAGAAGACTGAGAGGGGACATGATAACAGTTTTCAGATATCTAAAAGGGTGTCATAAGGAGGAGGGAGAAAACTTGTTCACCTTAGCCTCTAAGGATAGAACAAGAAGCAATGGGCTTAAACTGCAGCAAGGGAGGTTTAGGTTGGACATTAGGAAAAAGTTCCTAACTGTCAGGGTGGTTAAACACTGGAATAAACTGCCTAGGGAGGTTGTGGAATCTCCATCTCTGGAGATATTTAAGAGTAGGTTAGATAAATGTCTATCAGGGATGGTCTAGACAGTATTTGGTCCTGCAATGAGGGCAGGGGACTGGACTCGATGACCTCTAGAGGTCCCTTCCAGTCCTAGAATCTATGAATCTATGAAAATCAGTCATTCCTTTTCCCCAATAAATTAAACTGACACAGCAGAGAGTTGCCAGGTTTTCATGATTTCTCAGGATCATTCATTATCTATGAAAGTGGCTCAGAATAGAATACAGAAAACTGGAGGAGTGATTTACATGCTCTCCTGAGAGGCAAGCAGGGAAGATGAGCCCAGTTTTAGCCTACAAAGCAATGAGCTAAAAGACTGCAAACATTTAACACGCACAAGGAGAGAAGCAGGGAAGCAGGGCACCAGAAAATAGACATTAGTATAAATTATCTATTCTGTATAACAACCTAGAGATCAGACCCCAATAAACATGCTTTGCATGGGTGAACAGTAGCACAGACACACAATAGGAAAATACACATAGGAAAATAAAAATATTGTCTACAAAAGCACATCTGTTTAGAGCTTTCTCATCAGGGGTGGCTCCAGGCACCAGCGCAACAAAGTCCGTGCCTGGGGAGGCAAGCCGTGGGGGGCGGCCTGCCGGTTTCTGTGGGGGCGGCAGTGAGGGAGGCTTCGGCGGCATCCCTGCAGGAGGTCCACCAGTCCCGCAGCTTTGGTGGTAATTCGGCGGCAGGTACGCCAAAGCCGCGGGACCGGTGGACCTCCCGCAGGCATGCCGCTGAATCCGCGTTACCAGCGGACCTCCTGCAGGCGCGCCGCTGAAAACCACTTGACTGCCGTGCTTGGGGCAGCAAAATACATAGAGCAGCCCCATTTCTCATAGATGGTGAAATAAGTATTAACTTTCAGATTGGTGGGACTCTTTTTTGTTTTGTTTCTACTGCCTTATAGGCCAATTGTGCCCCTTCCCTCCCATTACAATATATGTGTATTGCTATGCTCCCAGGACTGGCTCCAGGTTTTTTGCCGCTCCAAGCAAAAAAAAAAAAAAAAAAAAGCCAGAATCCTGAGTGCCACCGCCGATATTTCACAAAATTTGGAAAAGAGAGGACAAAGAAAGTAGCAGATTTTCTGTAACTATGACAACTGTTTTTCCTAGTGTAGTTTGTATTCTTCATAGCACTATATGTATCTCATCCAGAAGTCAAGAAACTGACTAGAAGCTTATTTTTAATGGTAATCTGATCATCTTTAATAGAGAAAGATGGCCTCTTCTGACAGAAATTTAACATTCGCTGAATACTGTATGATAGCTTTGTGATTTTGAATTGTATTCCATCAACCACTGAGTCAACACCAGTTTCCATAGGGTCTGCAGATCTGACCACATAAAATCCTAAAGGTTAAAAGAGCAACATCTGCAGCCCAATTAAGAGTGTCCAATTCTCCAAAGCAGTAAAGAGTTCTAGTAAAAACTGGGTCCACCTGCAAGAGGTTTTACACTTCACTAGAAAGTACTACCTGAAAATGATCATTTCTCCTTGTTAAACTTCTATTGCAATCCTAAATATCCTACATTGTCTTCCTGTCATAAAACAGCACATATTATTCGATGTTTCTCGTTTTCCTTAATGCATTCCCTCCTGCTGTTGATTGTAAATGACTGCATTCCCCACAGAAGAATACACTAAAGAATGTCCCTAAAAGAGTACCCTTTTTTTCTTTTGAAATAAATAGTGGTTCCAAGATTTGTGCAATAAAAGAGCAATTGTAGTTTCTGGCTGGACTGTCAGTATCCCTAGTAAATATAAATGTCTCAGATTCTAAGGAAGCTGACAGACATTACAATTTACCCATATAACTATTATCCTCCTGCCTTTTTGTGCTTCTTAATGCAGCTATGCTGTAAAACAATATCAGCTTGTGTGATGTTCACTTGGAAATGGCATGAAAAGGCAGCCTTGCTGTATAAAGATTAATCTCTGATAATAGCATAGTAAAAGATGTAACAGCTGGTGTGGATTAATATTCCTTTAATATCTGCTTTCATGTGATTAATAGCTGTATGGATAAAACCTTTACCAGAGAAAGCACGCAGAGGTTACCAAGCTCTCATAAATGCACCATTTGTAATGTTTTACAGAGTGGACATTTAAAAGTCAAATGACTTTCTACCAAACAATATCTTAGTTTTTATCTCCATTTTTGTTTTCAGTGTATTCATCATTCCAGATCATGTGTTACAAATGTTCACCCTCAGAAGGGTAGAAATAAGTTAAAACCCCAAAATATAGATACCAATAACTTAAAAGGCAGCTCAGGGCATTGCTCACAGATCTGCATGCATGGGCCCTTTCTCCTGTTCGTGGATCAGTTTACGAGCTTGTGGAATGTCTGAGACTATTCCTAATATAATTCAGCGGCGAATCATTGGCTTATTTATTAGAGCTATGCACAAAGAGTCACAGGTGAAGGGGAAAATGGTGGATTTTGTCTTTGTTGATCATGTGACAAGTTAAATATTTTTCACCAGCATAACATTTTTCCTTTATGCAGAGGGTGGAGTTGAAGGTCAAAGGGTAAATTCCAAAGCATTTTCAAAGGTTTAATCAGCATGTGATTAGCTGTGCCTGGACTCATAGAGGGGAGAAGTGGAAGGGGAGCGCTGTCTTGTAATCTCATCTTAATCTCTTAATAATTTAGCTGGGTTTTTATTGAAGTTCCTCCATAATGTTTGGTTATTAAATTGTGAATTTGGTGCTCATAAAAGCAAGGGACTAATAACCATGGACAGAGTCAGGCATAACATAGTTAATAATTGGACAAACTTTGCACATTTATATATGCAAATGTACCTCTGTTCTGCTCTGAAGCGAGATAGGTGATCCTGCAAAGGCTTAGAAACTAGCTTTAGATGATCAGCTTTATAAAAAGAAGCTTTTATTGTTTTAGTGAGTTTTCTCTATCATGGTTCTGGTGAGCCCAGAAAAACTATTACAAGAACAGTCTCTCTCATGTATTCTAGTGCTTTCTTTCCAGAAATCTGTAGTGCAGACATATAAAACAAAAAGGAAACCAAACTTCTTTGAACCTTACAGTTGAACTTTGTCTCAGTTTATGTTTAAGATTTGGTTCTTGTCTTACTTGAACTATTTTGCTCAACCTTCCTTACATAGACAGTATTTGGTCCTGCCATGACGGCAGGGGACTGGACTCGCTGACCTCTCGAGGTCCCTTCCAGTCCTAGAGTCTATGAATCTATGAATCATCCTAGCTTTTCTAATCCTGGGCATCTTTTCAGATAAAACCCACCATTTTTTGGTGTTCACTTGTGATTTAAACCAGGATTTGAGTTCAGGGCTCAAAAGGCAGAAGCCAGTGCACTTGGCCAATATGCAAGCCCCTATAGTGCAACATGCTCTGCACAGCTTGACTGTTTTACATTGTGAAAACATTGACAGCATTACAGAATCTGTAGTAAAGATCATACCCATCACAAGGCTGGCAGGATATAGCCTGTTTGTATCCTATATTTTTGTAGTGTCCTTCATCCCAAAGAATCCCAAAGTGCTTTACAAACCCTATGAATCAATTCATCACTGAAATGCAGCCATCTCTGGAAAGGAAGGTGGCACCAGGACCCTGCACTTCACTCTATTTGAACTCTTTGTCTCACTCACCGACAGAAGTTGGTCCAATAAAAGATATTACCTCTCCCATCTTGTCTCTCTATTTGAACGTTGGCACTTTCATAGGGATGTATCAGCTACATTTCATATGGCATTTTGTAAGTTTCATTCTGGTAATGCTGGAAAAGTTTTAGCAAGGAGGGAGGTCTTGCAGCCTGACCTAAAGGTGGTCACAGTCTGGATTAATTGCCTCTGGACGTTTTTTCCACAGTTGGATCCAAATGACCCAGAGTGCCTTATCTCTGGCTCTCATTGCTTCGTCCTGGCAATGGTGTTCTGCTTTGTCCCAGAGGAACACGGATATTCGGTGATTCACAGAAGGAGATGGAGTCTTGAATGTAGACAGTGACCTGATCCATTAATTGCTTTGAAGATCAGAACCCTTGTCATAAATTGGAAGGGGAAGAAGGCTGGGAGCCAGCATAGGGACAGAAACACAGGGATTCTATGCTTGTTTCCCAAGAGTTTTGGATTAGTTTTCCAATTGTCCTTAACTTATTGGAAGGTTTTTCTCTCTTGCACAAGTCACTAGTCCATTAGATTAGTCATTATGAGCTTTCCCAAGGTTGAGACCTAGATAGGGTGACCAGTCAAATATCGGGATGTGGGGGGGAGGTGGGGAGGCGTGGCGGGAGGGGGCAGGGGAAAAAAAAAACACCTCCCCCCCTTCCTCCACAAGCACTGGAGGGAGGCCCCGGAGATGCAGGGGAAGCGCGGGGCCGGGGTGAGTGAGAGTCCAGCCTGGCCCCGAGTGCAGGCAGGACTCAGTCGGGCGGTAGGGAGAGTAGGGGGGCGGCCCGCGGTGCCAGGCAGTGGCTATTCTCCCCCCCTGGGCAGCGGGACTCGGGAGCAGCCGCTGCTGCAGCTCCCACTGCCGCGGGGGGGAGGAAGCGGCCGATGGCCAAGCTCAGCGGCTGTGGCTCTGGAGCCCGGGCCCGAACCCCCCCAAGCCCAGGCCTGCTGCGGGGACCCAGCAGCGCGCACGCTGTGCCCAGGCCCTGGCCCTGGCCAGTCGCGTCTGGGCTTCTGCCCAGCTGGTGCTATCCCGCGGCGACCCCGGAGTGGGGGCAGCAGGCCTCAGCCCCCCTGTCCCGCTCGGGTCCTGCAGGGGAACGAACGGGGCTGGGCTGCCGATGCCTCCGCCCCGGTGCCACCGTGGGATTGAACCAGCTGGGCAGCACCCCAGACTCGACTGGCCAGGGGCTGGGTGCAGCGTGCACGCTGCTGGGTCCCTGCGGCAGGCCTATTCTCCGACAATAGAAACTGATCTATAAACTTCCTGGAGCCTATTTACCTGTATGTGAACTAGTAAAGCTCACATCCATGTTGCTGTCTGGAACGTGTAGAGAAACAGATGCAGTCATGCACTCAACAAGATATTCTGTTTATCGCTAGAGCTTTCACTGACCACAGTAACCTAACACTAGTGTCAAGAATAGAGATGGGCAGTATTCATCTGTCCTAACAGCACTAAAGGAGATGTGCTGCCTTGCTTTCTAGAAAAACATCAGAGCTATTTCGTTGATCCACTTTGTGGACTTAACCCTGAGCAGTGTTCAAAGTCACTATGTTGTATTTTGGTGTTAGCCATCTACAGATTACATGATCTGCTTCAGGATTTGCAGTGCTACTTTTCCCCTGTAGCTATGTTTTATTACCTTGAGATGTTTAACAGAATTCTGAAATCATTTGCTTTTTGGCATCCTACTTATATAAACCATTATTATAATGATTAACTAATGCTAAATTTAAGATGACTAAAGCAATGATGATGTACTGATTCCTTGTACAGCTATCCTTGTGATTGTCTCTGTTCCCAAAACCCTACAAATATTTTTTAAGTGGTGTGAAGGTGTGCACTGTTTCCTTAAACTGCTAGCTGGCAGGCAGCCAAAATGGGGTTGGAGAAGATTCTAAGCACAAAAGCAAATATTTTATAATACTGCTTTCTTTATTAGAAAAAAAATTCTTGTTCAGTGTTAGGTGTAAATGACAAGGCTTTGGCCACACCCCAGAGTGGCTTGTCATGTCCTCTTGGAATTTTAGAGTGCTTATGGCCCACCTCCTGGCCCGCCAATGCTCAAGGAGGCAGTTTTCTGCCTATATTCTGCACTGGTGTCACACCAGTGGTGTGTAAGCAGAAAGAAAGAGACTCCCAGCACCCTATCTCCCCAAATACACTCATTGTGGGCAAAGCAGAATTTAAGCCCCAGTTTAGGAAAAAGCGTGTACATAGTTTTAAGCAGGTGAGTTGCCCCATTGAGTTCAGTGCGACTACTCAAGCATGCTTGAAGTTCAAGTACTTTGCTGAATTAGAACCTTAGCCCCGAGAGCCTGCTCCTGCAAACACTTGTGTTGAGAGGAGTGTTTCTGCTGGGAATAGTCCCACTGAAGTTGTGTAAGTAGTTTATTTGCCAGACTCAGGACTTTAGTTAACAACATTATCATTAATTAAAGAAACTATAACTAACTCCTCATTCTTTACTAATGCAGCATGCTGGTCATGCCAGGCAAATGAACCATGACCAGAAGACAGTAGAGACAGCTGAAAGAGAACTTATTTGTCCTGTGTATCATTCACATATTGAACAACATAATATTGCTGCTGCTCCCATCATGCCTTTCATTTATCTCATCTAACCACAAAGTGCAATTAGAATATTCAGCCACTAGATAGCACTATGGTAAATATAAATGCACTGCATTCCATGCACTATAAAGTTTAAATCACAGTAAAACTTATTTTTCCTTGTTACCCTATCTTTGGTAATGTGATCAGTACCACGCAACGCTGAGATGGAGAGGAGGAAGAATCCTATCTTCTAGGTACTATTAGCTTTAATTGTTTATTTTTAAATAGCAAATATAAGAATAATTGCTTTAGTACAAGAGAACATAATGTAAACACTCAATATATAGAAAGCTAACTTTAATGCCCTTTCATGCAGTTATTAAACAAGCCATGTTTTTAAATCACAGCAGCAATTACTGTACAGTCATTTTAGAATTATTATAGACCTGGCTCTCTAAACCAAAACTTATTAGCCTTTTTTATGTGATACCGGGAAATGTTCATGTGTTGATCAAAAGATTATAAACATTAGAGAAGTAAAATATAATGATGCCATTTAATCAGGCCGTCTATCAATGCAGGATTGTTCCCTGCAGGATCGTCTGCAGTGTTTTGTCCTACTCATGTAGTTTATATTAGCGAACTTACTTTTAACTGAGCATTGGTAGAGAAGTGTCCATTATAATAGCTCACCAGTAAAAGAACTAAGGAAGGGATTAGACTTCTGATTGTGCCTAGGAATTTTTTTGCTCTAAAGCCACGTAAAAGCCACATAAAATCCACAGAACTGCAGATATGATGTAATTCAGACTCTGAATTTATATAGGGGAGTAACCAATTGAACTGGTTGGAACATTTTCTCCAAAGTTTCATTTAGTCTAAGTATGCTGTTTCAGTGAAGCAGACATGTTTCATGGACATATCAGTTTTGACAAATTTTCATCAGAGGGGAGAAAGGGGTGAGAACTTCATAGTCCTTAGCCTGGTGTTTTGGGCAGTGGCCTGGCATGTGAGAAACCCAGGTTCAAACCCCTGCTCTGTCTGAGTGATCTGGGATGAAAAACTCTGCTTTGAATCTGGCAGAGCAGCGTCCTGAACCCACATCCCAGGCCAGTATCCTAACCTCTCACACATGTACACTTTGAGCTGAAACAGTAATTTAATTGTTCAAAAGGTTTTGGGTTCATTACAGTGCAGAATAGAACTAAATTTTAAAACCTCAAAAGTTGCCGCAAAATGGAATTGTCACCCTTTGGTCATTTCTAGTAACAAACCATTTTGTTTCTTTCTGCTTGAGATAAATGTTAGTGCTGAGGGAAGTGACCTCGCTACAACAAAAGGAAAATGACAATGTCCTGTAGTTTTCCACAGAAACAGGAATAAAATGGAGAGTGATGTGCAAGATAGTCCCTGCCAATATGCCTCAACCCTGAACTAGAGGGACCACATCTCGGAGTTCTTAACCTCACCTGACATTGTCAACAGAGATTCAATTTAAATTTGAGACTTAACTACAGACACAGGCGCCTCTTAGGGGAACTGTGCAATTGTACTTGAACTTCTCAATTTTGAAATGTACGTCATTTGGTTCTACAAATCTATTTTCAGTTTTTCTTCGTCTAAACCACAGTCAGCATTACTCCTAAGGCTTTGTCATTTTTCAGACCAGAACAAACATTTCTGTATACACATGAAGTGTATATATCACTCCATTTTTAAAGTTCAGCTCTGTTCTCACTTCCTGCCAATATCATGGCTGCCAGCCTGCTGGTTGAGTGGTTTTGTAATTCTCTCCAAGGATCAGCCATGGATTAGTGAGTTGCAGCTGGTATGTTCCACATGCCAAGAGGTTTTGGCACATTTTCTTTAATTTTAATGCCCTTTTCTGAATAAATCCTTTATTTCCCCCACCCTTTTTTTTCTGGGGATTTGTTGGGGGGGTTTCTGTAGTATATTTTATCTTTCACTAATTGTGTATTATGAGACTGTGTGTGTGTGGCCAGCAGTCAAGTGACTCTTGTATCAAAAGGAAAATTCAAGAACTAAAATGGTTCTGATTTAACAACAGGTTTAAACCTCTTCAAAATAGGTGTAAAATAATTCATTAAAAGTTTTTTTTTAAAGGTATCCATCATAAATGTAACTGTTCCTTACATGGAGATCATATACACCAGTGGTCTCTTTTAATGTATTTTGCATTTCAAGAAACCAAGAGCTTACATATTTAGCACTCCTCTATTCTCCTCTGGAAATAAGATAAAAATTGTGTACGAGAGAGAATACATTTTGTCTCTGTTTTTTTATAAAATGTAAGTACTTTTAATCCGATTCAAGTCATATTGTTCTATGTCCATCCACCATTACATAAATTTGCAGATTAGAAAGCTCAATGTCACTCTCATGCTTTATGCAGGTGTTACTGTTACCAGGCAAGGTGCGCTTTACTTCCCTTTTTGGCCCTCTCCGAGGTGGATCCATGTGGTCTTATCACTCTAGGCTGCAGTGACCCCCCCCCTTCCCATTTCTGAAGGATGTAACCGTACAAGCCCTTTTCCTCTGGGGACCTGAGACCAGTGAGCTGATTATAGTGACTCAAAAACAGCTTCTTCAAAGCAATATTTATTCTTTTCCCCAATGGTACAAAGCACACAGAGCTGAGATATAAAACAAAAAGGGCCTGTGTGCATATTTCCCCCTACTTACACTTTAATCTTTCCTTGCAAGCTTTTGTAAGCTCCATTCGGCCCAGATACCTCCAACTCGAATAGGCAAAGCAGACAGTGCTGTTGCAGCATATGTGCACCTGCACCTTGCTCTCTCTGACAGAGAGACCTCTCCAGCTGCTGTTGTCATCCCACTTATACCCCCTCCCTCTTCTTACTGCTCCCTAGGCTAGCCTCTTGACAGTATACCTGCTGATGCTAGGTTTGACCTGGGAAGAGGATAGCATTGTTACATTTCCTGTTAGTTTTCCTCTCCTTACGGCTGCCTTTGATTTAACAGGACATATTCAGACAGGATAATCTCACACAGGTAAACTGAGGTGCACATGATGTGTATAAAAATAATACACATACTTTCTTTATTTTTCACACCAGTTAATTTTAATACTGAGCACATACATAATATTCTATCATCTTTGTTCCTACAGATCAAATTCTGCTTTTGCTTGGTAGTAGTAGGCATCCTTCAGTCTCGAGAGGCTGAACTCGTTTACCATTCAAGTTCATAGTTGTTGATCGTGATGGAGGGTGCTTCCTCAACTCCTTGGTGCATTATGTTAGTCTTTTTTAGGCTTATAGTAAGCCCGAAGTCTTGGCAGGCTTTGGAAAAACTGTCCGTAAGGTTTTGGAGATGAGCTTCTGTGGGGATTGCCATTGCGGTGCCATCAGCAAAAAGGAGGTGTTGGATAATGGCCTCCCTAGTCTTGGTTTTAGATCTGAGCCTTACAAGATTGAATAGCTTTCCATCAGATCTTGTGTAAAAGTAGATTCCCTCAGTTGAGAAAACAGAAGTTTGTTTCCATAGCAGGGAGAAGAAGATCCCAAACAGAGTTGGGGCAAGTACTCAGCCTTGCTCAACTCCGCTACAAATCTGGAAAGCCTCAGAGACTGAGGCATTGTATTGGATTGTGCCATACATGTTTTCATGGAAGGATCGAATCATGCTTAAGAGCTTGGGGGGACATCCAACCTTTTCTAGAAGCACAAATAGTCCACTTCTACTGACAAGGTCAAAAGCCTTTGTGAGATTGACGAAGGCTATGTAGAGGGGCTTTTTTTGTTCTCTGCATTTCTCCTGTAGTTGTCTCAGTGAGAAGAACATGTCAATAGTAGACCTTTCAGCTCTGAAGCCGCACTGTGATTCAGGATAGATTCTGTCTGCAAGGGTCTGAAGTCTGTTCAGGACAACTCGGGCAAAGGCTTTTCCCATAATGCTAAGAAGGGAAATGCCACTATAGTTGTTAGTCACTCCTGTCACCCTTGTTTTTGCTTACAGGCTTGTTAACCTGACTGGCTTCAATGGTGTTCTTTGTACACATGTAACTGGTCCTGTCAGGATAGGTTCCAATCCTCTTCATCTTCACTGTGAGAAAAGACGGTTACTCACCGTTGTAACTGTTGTTCTTCGAGATGTGTTGCTCATATCCATTCCATTAGGTGTGCGCGCGCCGCGTGCACGATCGTCGGAAGATTTTCTACCCTAGCAACACCGGCGGGTCGGCTGTGGAGCCCCCTAGAGTGGCGCCTTCATGGCGCTGAATATATACCCCAGCCGACCCGGCGCCCCCTCAGTTCCTTCTTGCCGGCTACTCCGACAGTGGGGACGGGGGGCGGGTTTGGAATGGATATGAGCAACACATCTCGAAGAACAACAGTTACAACGGTGAGTAACCGTCTTTTCTTCTTCGAGTGCTTGCTCATATCCATTCCATTAGGTGACTCCCAAGCCCAACTTAGGTGGTGGGGTCGGAGTGAGACATTGCTGTGTGCAAAACCGCTGATCCGAAAGCAGCATCGTCTCTGGACTGCTGCACTAGTGCATAGTGAGCTGTAAATGTGTGGACTGATGACCAAACCGCCGCTCTACAAATGTCCTGGATTGGAACATGTGCCAGGAAAGCAGTCGAGGAAGCTTGGGCCCTCGTGGAGTGAGCGGTGAGGTGCGGTGCTGAGACACCTGCCAGGTCATAGCAAGTCCGGATGCAAGACGTAATCCAGGAGGATAGGCGTTGTGAGGAGATCGGTGAGCCTTTCATTCGGTCGGCCACTGCAACGAAGAGTTGCGTCGTCTTTCTAAAGTGCTTTGTGCGGTCAATATAGAAGGCCAGGGCCCTTCTTACGTCCAGGGAATGCAAACGTTGATCCTGGCGAGTGGCATGTGGTTTGGGATAAAAGACCGGGAGAAATATGTCCTGGTTGATATGAAATGGAGAAACCACCTTAGGGAGAAAGGCAGGATGTGGACGAAGCTGCACTTTATCCTTATGGAAAACTGTATAAGGGGGCTCGGATGTAAGTGCCCTGAGTTCAGAAACTCGCCTTGCTGAGGTGATGGCTACGAGGAAGGCTATCTTCCAGGACAGGTACAACAGTGAACAGGTGGCTAGTGGTTCGAATGGAGGACCTGTGAGTTTGGAGAGAACCAGATTAAGGTCCCACGTCGGGACGGGCTGACGCTGTTGTGGGTACGTCCGGTCTAAGCCCTTGAGGAATCTAACGACCATCGGGTTAGAGAATACCGAGGACGCGAGTTCCCCCGGGTGAAAGGCTGATATAGCAGCCAGGTGAACTCTGATTGAAGATATCGCCAACCCTTGCTGTTTTAGGGAGAGGAGATATTCCAATATGAGAGGAATGGGTGCCTGCAACGGGGACGTGGCTCGTTGTTCGCATCAACAGGAGAACCGCTTCCACTTGGCCAAGTATGTGGTTCGTGTTGAGGGCTTCCTACTGCTCAGCAGAATCTGTTGGACAGAGTGCGAGCACTGCTGCTCTGCCTGGGTGAACCATGGAGCAGCCACGCTGTGAGGTGGAGTGATTGCAGGTCGGGGTGACGCAGCCGACCGTGGTCCTGAGATATGAGATCCGGACATAATGGAAGCGGGATCGGTGTCTGAACCGAGAGTTCCAACAGTGTGGTGTACCAATGTTGTCTCGGCCACGCTGGAGCGATCAGAATTACCTGTGCCTGGTCTCTGCGCAATTTGAGCAGTACCTTGTGGACCAGAGGAAACGGAGGGAAGGCCTGCAAATTGGTAGTGCACCGTGTTTACCACGAATCGCAGGAAGCGTCTGTGAGGCGGGTAAATTGCGATATGAAAGTAAGCGTCTTTCATGTCGAGGGCAGCGAACCAGTCTCCAGGATCGAGGGAAGGGATAATGGCCCCCAAAGAGACCATGCGGAACTTCAACTTTACTACGAATTTGTTGAGTCCGCGCAAGTCCAAGATGGGCCGCAGACCTCCTTTGGACTTGGGGATCAGGAAGTAACGGGAATAAAATCCCCTGCCCCTTAACTCTATCGGAACCTCCTCTATGGCCCCCATGGCCAGGAGCGTAGAAACCTCCTGTATAAGAAGTTGCTCGTGAGAAGGGTCCCTGAAGAGGGACGGGGAAGGGGGGTGGGAGGGGGGGATAGAAGAAAACTGGATAGTGTATCCCCTTTCCACCGTGCGGAGGACCCAACGGTCCGAAGTTATAATGGACCAAGCACGGTGGAAGTGGGAGAGACGATCCCGAAAGGAGGGGGCTGGATCCTGGGGGATGACTGGTGCGCCGTCCTCGACCGCACCTTCAAAAGTTTTGTCTGGGGCCTGAAGGTGGTCTAGGTGGCCCCTGGTTCTGGCCGGGTTGAGGGCCGGTCCACCTTCTCCTACCACCTCGCCCTCGCCTCCGGGCCGAGTCTTGTCTCTGACGAGGCGGGGGGGGGGGGTAGAAGCGCTGAGGCTGCGGCCTAAATGGTCTGCGCTGAGGGCCCACAACATGCATCCCCAGGGAGCGCATGATTGTTCTCGAGTCCTTGAGGCTCTGCAGGCGAGAGTCCGTCTTGTCTGAGAACAAACCATGTCCCTCAAAGGGCAGATCTTGTAGGGTTTGCTGCAGCTCCGGAGGCAAACCCGAAACTTGAAGCCAGGAGATCCTCCGCATAGCGATACCCGAAGCCATGGTCCTCGCAGCCGAGTCTGCTATGTCCAAGGAGGCCTGCAAGGAGGTCCGAGCCACCTTCTTACCCTCCTCTACCATGGCTCCAAACTCTTCCCTGGACTCTTGGGGAATCAACTCCTTAAACTTCCCCATGGAGTTCCAGGAGTTAAAATTGTAGTGGCTCAGTAGTGCCTGTTGGTTCGCCGCTCTAAGTTGCAGCCCTCCGGCTGAGTAAATCTTACGGCCAAACAAATCGAGCCGTTTAACCTCTTTTGATTTAGGCGCTGCAGCCTGCTGGCCGTGGCGCTCTCGTGCGTTCACTGATGCCACCACCAGTGAACACGGTTGGGGGTGGGTATATAAGTACCCGTAGTCCTTCGACGGGACAAAGTATTTCCGTTCCACCCCTCTCGCTGTGGGTGGGATAGAGGCAGGAGTTTGCCATATCGTATCCGCATTGGTTTGTATCGTGCGGATCAGGGGTAACGCTACCCTCGATGGGGCATCCGCTCCGAGGATATTCACTATCGGGTCGTGCACCTCCACTACCTCCTCCGCCTGCAGGTCCATATTACGGGCCATCCTGCGCAGAAGATCCTGGTGAGCCCGAAGATCTATTGGAGGTGGGCCCGTGCACGATCTGCCCGCCACTGCCTCGTCCGGCGAAGAAGAGGAAGATGCCTCCGGTGGAACAGGATCCAAGGGCTGGTCCTGGTCTCCCTGTTCCTGGGCCGGAGCATCACCTGCGCCTGGGTCCAGGGCGTCAGGTGGTGCGGACACGGAAGCCTCCATGTCCCCTGGCGGAGGCCGAGAGATGGTGGACTCCAGGGCCCTTCTAACGGAGTGACTCGAGCGAGAGGTCGAGGGTATTGGAGCCCCTTGCTCCTGATGGTACGCCCACGGGGTCCAGAACGACCAGTGAGGTGGGCCATGAGAGTGGTCCTCTGTCATCTCCCGCCAATGGCCCAAGTCCTGTTCCTCGGCTTGCCCTTGAGGGGGATATGCCGATCTCGAGAGGTCCTCCGAGGAGTGGGACACCGATCTCGATGGCCACGGCGGTGCCGAGAGCGTCGAGACGATTCCCGTGGGCTGCGGTGCCGCACGGTGCCGGTCCGGAGATGATCTATCTCTACGCGGTGCCGGCGATCGGTGCCGGGACCGCGACCGGTGCCGATGACCTCGTCGGTGCCGGGAGTCAGATCTGGACCTCGACGAGGACCTGGAGTATGCCCGGTGCCGGGAGCGGCCTCTCGACGTCGAGCGTCGACCGTAGCGGTGCCGAGAACTACGTCTCGACGTTGATCGGTGCCGACGATCATAGCGGTGCCGAGACGTAGAGCGGAGCCGCGAAGAAGATCTTGGCCGCGAGTACGACCGGTGCCGAGGCGATATTCGGTGCCGGGACTGCGAGCGGCGTGGGGACCTGCTTCGGGACCTGGATCGGTGCCGAGGTTCCAGCCCTTGCGATGGAGGGTGCATCAGTGCAGGTTTCCCTCTCGACTGGACCGGGCGAGTCAACGGTGCCGTCGGTGCCGGTGGTTGAGGCGGTGCCGGCTCCGTGAGAGCTATTAAGTCTCTCGCCGCCGTGAAGGTCTCTGGAGTCGACGGGAGGCATTGTATCACCGCCGGCCTCGGTGGAGACGCTATCTGCACCGGACTCAACGGCCTCGGCGCCGGAGTCGACGGTGCTGGAGGCACCTGTTTCCGGTGCTCCACCGGCGGACGCGGCTCTACCCCCGGCACTGGGGGAGCCGGCGTCTTCGGCGCGGAGGTCCCCGTCTTATGGGCTTTTTTATGCCCCGGGGATAATGACCGGTGTCGAGGCACTTGCTGTGCTTGCGGTGCCGACGAGGTCCGGTGCCGGGGAGGCTTGTCCGACACCACTCGCGTGGTCGTCATGGCCGGTGCCGCCGGGGCACTGCGCACCGAGGCGCTAGGTGCCGGGGCCTGACTTGTAGATGGAGCGTCAGGACTAAGTGCCGCCTCCATCAGGAGTTGCCGGAGCCGAAAGTCCCGCTCCTTCTTGGTCCTTGGTCTGAAGGCCTTACAGATCTTGCACTTATCTGTTTGATGGGACTCTCCCAGGCACTTCAGACAGGAGTCGTGCGGGTCGCTCGTGGGCATAGGTTTAGCGCAGGAGGCGCACTGCTTGAAGCCGGGAGCTTTGGGCATGAGCCCGGGCCCGCGGCCGGGGGAGAAAGGGGGAGACGACCCCCTTAGTCCCCTGGACTATTATAACAACTAAAACAACTTTGAAACTACTAACTATTTAACTACAAACGCTAGAACTATAACTATAACTACAACTATGAACAACAAACAAAGCTAGGGAGAGTGGAGGACAGCTATGCCGCGCTCCACAGTTCCAACGACCGTCAGGGGCGGTAAGAAGGAACTGAGGGGGCGCCGGGTCGGCTGGGGTATATATTCAGCGCCATGAAGGCGCCACTCTAGGGGGCTCCACAGCCGACCCGCCGGTGTTGCTAGGGTAGAAAATCTTCCGACGATCGTGCACGCGGCGCGCGCACACCTAATGGAATGGATATGAGCAAGCACTCGAAGAAGAAATAGGTGTGACGTTCTGTACCTTGAGGGAACACCCTACACCCCCCTGTTCATCCTTATAATATGATTGTGTGGTATCCAATGCAAAGTTTGTCATGTCGAGTATCTTCGGAAGGCTCATGATGTACTGAGCATTGTTGTTATAGTGATGTTATAGTAATCATTGTTATAGTAATGTCATAGGTTGTAATTTCATATATATAGTTATGATGCTGAAAATGTGTCCTCATGGCTTAAAGCAAGCCAGGCAAAAACTCCCCAAGAGTAGAGGGGCAGTTCACACCTCATCAGGGCATGGATGGGACAAACCCAGCCCAGCCTCACAGGAACAAAGGACACTGGCATAGGCAACAACAAAGGATCTGTTGGACTCTCGAGTGAGTCACCCCCCCTTTCTTTGGTCAGTTTGGGACTGTGATGAGGTAATGCTCACCTGAGCAAAGCCAAGAGGGAAGAAAGAACATGATAAAAGGGAGAGATATTTGCCATGCTCTTCCTCTCTCTTCCGCCTCCATCTGCAGACATCACCACCACTGAAGCGCTAATCAAAGGGGAGATCCTGGCTGAAGAGCAACCAGCCAGCCTGTGATGAGAAGCATCTAAGTTTGTAAGGGCACTGAAAGTTTTAAGATCAGCTTAGAATGCGTTTTGCTTTTATTTCATTTGACCAAATCCGACTTGTTATGCTTTGACTTATAATCACTTAAAATCTATCGTTGTAGTTAATAAATCTGTTTGTTTATTCTACCTGAAGCAGTGCATTTGGTTTAAAGCACATCAGAGACTCCCCTTGGGATAACAAGCTTGGTGCATATCAATTTCTTTGTTAAATTGACGAACTCATATAAGCTTGCAGTGTCCAGTGGGGATAACTGGACACTGCAGGACGAAGGTTTCTAGGGTTGTGTCTGGGACCTGAGATATTGGCTAGTGTTATTCGGTTACACAAACCAAGGAGCAGCTTACATGCCAGAGGCTGTGCGTGAATAGCCCAAGAGTGGGGATTCTCACAGCAAAGCAAGGTAAGGCTGGCTCCCAGAGTCAAGGATTGGAGTGACCTAGCAGATTACCAGTCCAGATAGCACCAGGGGAAAGTCACAATAGGTCCTTCATCTCGAAATATTTACATTCTGCCCACACAGCAGCTCCACTGCAGGAGTCCTACAAAAAAATTAAGTGCCCAAACGCAGGACAGTGGGAAGCCTCGGGAGGGAGCAGAGGGAACTGCAGGGAGTGTGAAGAGTGGAGGAAGCTGGGAGGAAGATAGGAGCAGTGGAGGAGCTGGGAGAGGCCCAGGGGAACAGAAGGTGTCTCCTCTTAGCACCCAGCCCATCCTCTCCTCTCCCCTTACCTGTGCCCAACTCCTGGTCCCTGACGTGGGCTCTCAGTTCCCGACACTGTCTGGCTCTGGCTAAGCTCTGGGATCCCGGTGGCTCCTGCAGTGTCCCTGGCTCCCTCCACGCTGACCCACCAGCTGCCTGGAACCAGCATATTTAGAGAAAGCTTTGATTTCTCAGTACATCGTACCTGCAGTGTCTCACTCTCACTTCAATCTTCTCTGTTAATTTTCCCCCCAGTACTGCCACCTTATATCCAGACCATCACAACTACAGACAATGATGCAACCTTCTTCTTAAATGAGGATTATCCAGTTTATTATGCAGAGAATACGGTTCAGCTTTTAAAGCTACCTCCATGCCCATAGGCAAGGGGCAGAGGGGACTCAGTTGAGGGCGGTGCATAATTAAGCCAGTAATTTACTTGCTGGCTTGCAGAGCATAGCACAAAGAATCCATGTTTGTCTCCTTTAGTTATGGAAATTATACCTGTTTTTGCATAAGGGGAGACATGCTCTATATTAAATGGTAATTGACCTTGTGTAACAAATTTAGGAACATGATGCTTAAGTGCTTTGAATTGGAGCCTCAGTATTCTTCATATATAATGTAAACAATACCAATTTTACTTCTAAAAAGTTCAGTTTTCCAAGAGTGATTTTTACTATTTCCAGTGCAAAATGGCTCTTTGTTGTTGGTCAGTTTCATCATCTTTGTCTCTGGATGACATCTGATAGATAACAATGAGCTATCTCTCTGTACAATCCTTGTCATTTGGACTTGCTTGAGTAAAGGCTTGTAGGCTTTACTAGTCCTTTGTAGTTCACTAGTCAGAGAGTTTTTGACACATGTTGCTGACAGTTTGATGGTTGCCTCTTGGGGGGCTATCAGATGATTCTTGAGGAACATGGAAATCTGGCAACCCACTTCTTTACCGTATATATTTAGATTATGCTAGACCTTGAGAACCTATTATTTCCTTTCAAACAACACAGACTGATAAAAATGACCAAATCCAAGAGGTTATTTCACCGGTGATATGTATTTATCTTTTATTATTGTGGAGCTATGCACTTGACAATAAATACACTTATACATTGGACCAATAAGCTCTTCACTTGAAATTCTAATCTGTTTATGACATTTTTTTTTCCAACTGTGTCACCAATGGAGGATTATAATTGAAGTCTCAGCCAGTGGATTTATGATTCTGATATCAGATGCTCCTGGTGCTAAAAAGTGATCCATAATAAAATAAATAAAATATATCAGGTTTTTCTGTTTAAATTCTAATGAGTCATACGTTGTATTTCACAAGCAGTATTGTACATTGATTGGCTTCCTGATATACATACTATCTGCTGTATTTCCTTTTATTTCTGTCTGTATTTATATTTATTCTGTCACCAGAGTATAGGTTACATTTTATATGGTTTAGATTACAAGTGACATGTTCTTAGTGTGAGGAGCAAAACTCCTATGTTGCGTCCTCCCCATTATACCACATCTTTACAGAACAGCAGCAGGTAGGCTAGGTGCTGGTTAGTGATGTCAGGTGTTAATGAAAAGCCTGGGTAAAGAGAGGTTTCTTACAGCACTTCCCGAATGTGATCAGGTTCACGTTTCTGATGATAGAGAATTGTAGATAGAGGTGAGCTCGTCCTCCTAAGCTTGTTGTGCCTGGCTCCCTCAGATCTCATACTTGGGGCAGTAAGTTGAGCCTTCTGCAAGAACAGAGCTAAGATTGTGGGTCAGAAAGGGCTAAGTGATCTCTGGTGTAGCTAGATCCTATGCCATTCAGGGCTTTGTGGATATTAAACCACTTTCATTTTCACCTAGAAGGTGGCTGGCAGCTGTTACAAAGCTTGAGGAGAGTGTAATATACTCACACCCACCAGCCCACCTTTTTCAGAAGTTGAGCCGCTGTTCAGCACTCACTGAAGTTTCCTGGCAGCCTCCACTGTTAACCCCAGGTAGAGCACATTGCAGTAGTCTAGAGGTAACCAAGCCATGGATACTATTTCCTGGTTTGGAGCCCAACTGGTTAATGTCCAAAGAATTGAACACCAGCTGCTGCTGGAGGCGCCCGGTAGCTAACTCATTGATTTTTCCCAGGCAAAGCCTATTCAGATTGGTGAGGATATTAGTGTAAAGAGATGGTTGTTTTGAGAAAGAGGTGGATCATTATATGTTTAAAGGCTGTTGGCAACTTGAGCTACTCACAATCCCATCAATAATAGACACAAGTATTCCCCACTGGCTTTTTCCATCCATGAACAGTCTGGATTCAGTAATCAAGCAATTGAAGCGATCTCCTGCAGTACATCTAGAACGTATGATAAGGATAGTAGATGAAACTCAGCCAGAGGCTATGGCACATTAATTCTCGCCTGCATATTTAATTTGTCGTCATCTACTGCATAGGGACTCAATCATGTAGCAGCAGATGGCTTTACTTACTGCTTGTGCTACTCAGTGATATCGTGAAAGCCAATACAATCTTTTCTGTTAACTTACTTTTACAAAACAGTATTTACCAACCTTTTTGAATGGATTTTCTTTTTTTTAAAGAAACATGAACAAAATGAGTTTGAATTGTTAGTCTTTTTTTAAACTCTCTGACCTAACCCACAATTTTATACCTGCGTACCTGATTATTTTTCTTTTGTAAAAGGGTGTCTGTTCCTGTTTCAAAAAGCCAAGCCATGTAGACCTGATATTTGGAGCCAGACCTGTGTATTTATCCCCAGAGATCTTGGAGAACACATTTGTCCCTTTGTAAACTACTATAATTTCAATTGCATAGGGGACACTGAACATGTTGGACATGTGACAACACAGTTCCAAAACGGCAGCACAGCCATCTCCACCAGTAACACCAGGAAATAATCGTGTGCAGACTGAGATATGGGTAATATTTAAAATTTTGGTCTTCCTGTTTGTACATGAAAAATGAATAGTGCTTCCAATGGCACAGGTATTCAGGTATTCAGTTTCGTAGAAGGAAGTTTTAAATGAAGTATGGGAAAGTAAGACCTCTGAACTACAATGCAAATCCTCATCCTTCTATTCACTCAAAGGCAGTGTTGTGCAATTGGTGTATGCAAAGCATGCATTGCATGCCCCAGGACCAGCTGTGCCCATGAGATGATTCCGTTTGGCCTCTGAACACAACATTCTCTGTACAGTGTGACCTTGCATGTTCCATACGTGCAAGGTCATGCTGCATGGAGGCTGTCATTTTGTAGAATAAAATGGTGTCCTCTGCACAGTGTGACCTCAAACACACTGTACATGCAAGGTCACGCTACCTGGAGGATCCATTTTGCATGCAAGTATTCAGTTGCATGCCTGACTAAAAATGTCACAGCACACCTCTGCTAAAAGGTCAAGTACTGCTTTTCTGTTCCTGTTAGACATTTTGGAAGAGCTGTCTTATAAATGTCCCACCTTCCTAGTAAATTGTGATTTAGAGGTAAGTTTGGCATAATTTGAAATGACCTGGTCAAGTCCCTTGTTTTTAACACTGGTTTGCAATTGGCTAGTCAGGTTTTGAAATTCACAAGGAAGTGTGACTCTGAGTCTAAGCCATAGTTGTAGGTCTCATGGGCCTTGCAGGGTTGTCTTAGTAAGACTTCAATATACAATCAGTATTTCAACCAAGGGGCAGATCATTTAATTGCTATCTATTACTCCTTTCAATGCTGTGGTTTTGTTCTGTCCTTTTTCCCTTTAAAAAAAAAAAAAAAAAAAAAAGTACAATCTGCTGTGATTCTTTCCAGCATTGAGTTAATTCTCCTCTCTGATTAACTTCTACTTTTCTTGAAATCCACATTGGGGCAAAACTACAGCTCAGATAGCCTTTTTAAAAACAAACAAACAATTGAGTTGAAGGAAAATATCTCATAGAAACACATTCAAAGGCATGAGAAATAAGATGATCTGCATAGAAATGTTACAACTCTCGCTTTTCCTTGTCAGAGTAGATAACACTTATATAAATTACTATGTAATTTAGCCGAGCAGCAGAGCATGTTGAATTCAAGTATCCTTTCATGTGCCCCTTTATAGTCACTCTGCATTCCATAGCTGTTGTCTCAGTTCAACATTCCAGCTCTTGAAGACTTTGATTTTTTTCTGAAGGGCTCCCTCCCCCTGCAGCCTGTGACATGGAAATCAAATGTATTCTTTTTTCTTCTTCTTCAAAAAGAATGCAGAGCCCTGAATACTTTCCTTATTTTTCCTTGTTAAAACAAACATGATGTTGTGTTCAAAACTGTTCACACAGAGGGAGGAGGTAGCGCTTTGCTAAAATAAAATGTAGGTAATCAATAGCACTAAGGTTTTAAATAGAATATGTACCATATTTCCCACATCCATCTTGTTTTAAGGTACCTGCTTTCCCCTCACACTTTTCACAGCTAATTGCCAGAAAAATGGTTAAGAATCTCTTGTTAATGCTGCGTGCCAATGAGTTGTAATACTGTAGTAATCAGAGGTTCATAGAACTGTATGTTCAGCAAAATCAAACATTGGCAAGAACATGTCCTGAGCATGTCTAGCTTAGCTTGGGTTTTTCAACTAAAAGGCAAATCAGGCTTATCTAATCTTTCCTGGGAAATTCAAAAGCAAAAACCCCACTTGCCAGTAAATTAAGCACACTGTTGCTTTCTACCAGTCTCTTCACAGGCATTTTTTGTCTTCCAGAAAGATTTGAATATTCTTCAGATGTTGCTGCAGTAAATATGAATACAGTGCTACATTTGAATAATACACCTGCATTAGCAATCAGGGAAGTGTATACAGTGTAAGTGGGAGAAGATATATTCACCTGTATGAGAAAAGATGCTAGAATAGCCATGTTGCCAGCACCTGCAGGGCTGAAAGCAATGTGCAAGGGCTGAGTCTGTACAATTCAGGTGAGAAGTGATGGGGGAGGGAAAGTAAACCCATAGTGTGGTGTATGCATTGTATTGTATTCTTTAAAATAGCAGCATCAGTTATGTGGGAGCAGGTGCCAGTTCAGGGAGTGGGAGGATGTCATTACCCATGTCCTCACATGGCACACCCCTCTCAAAAATGTACACAGCCACTTCTAGAGGAGAAAGGGGCACTTCCCCTCACATGCAAGCAGTTTCTTTCAGTGCTAGAAAAAGCAGTAAAGTTTGGTAGGGAGATGTTGGAAGAGATGGTAAGGAAAATGAACAGTAGAGAGGCATGATAATAGCCCTGAGCTACTGTCCTAGTACTATCATCAAAAGGGGTCTTCATTAGAAAATATGGACAACAGTAAAATGTTGATGTACAGTAATTTAATTTGGATATTGAGCAAATGAGCGAGGAAAAAAGAACTTATGCTGCATCAGGGAAGAATGTGAGAGATGGAGTATACTGAGAAGGCAGAGGAAGCAAAAGAAGCTGCAAAAGCAATAGAGAAACATTAAGGGGTTTTTAAGTAGATGAAAGAAAAACTAACAAGCAAGTAGTCACTGGGGCCACTGTGACATCTGAGGCTTATTAGAACTACAGCACTAAGAACTGACAAGCACCAAGGCCAGACAAATTGCAACCAAGAGCTTTAAAAGAAAGCCGAGAGTAGACAGGAAAGCTTTTGACTGAGGTTTTCACCAGTTCCTTAAAAAGAGCTGAGGTATCAGAAGAGAGAAGGCAGGTAATCCAAATAATTTAAGGGAGGATCCAAAGTGTAATCAGTATTATAGGTCTGTGAATATAATTGTTGGTAAAGGACTGATTTAAGCATTCTGTGTGTAGTGTATAGATTTGGTAAAATATGAGAAGTAACCATTCGTAAACAGCAGACTGGGATGCCTGATATACCTACTGCAACATGCAGTATGTAGTGCAGAGCAGGCCTTCTAAAGAAAGGAGGTAATTCGATAGAACTCAATAAACCTCATGAAAACAGCATAGAGCTGGTTGTTGCAGGGGGATAATTGGAAGGATTGTTTTGTGTGTGTGTGGGCGCGCGCCCATGCTTTAATTTGTGTGTGTGTGTGTGTCTGTGTGTACACACACACACACACACACACTCTAAAGTGTCCTCAGAGCTTTCCAAACAAACAAAAAGACAAGTTCTCTGCCCCAAGGAGCTTACAATCTCATTGGTAACCAGCAGGTAGATGAGCAATGGAGTATGGGAAGCTGGGATCAACAGCTTGCAATGGCGTTCAACATGTATCTTGGTGTTCCAGGTTTTTGTGTTTTCCACTCTCTTACAGTGACTTCAGGAAGCTAATAGGCCTTGGGGCTGAGGAATTTGAAGGAAGAGAGGGCAGAGGACCAACCATATCAGGGAGATTGTAAGGAGCTATATGGAAAAAGGCACAGAGATGATGGTTAAATTTTATTGTGTGCGTCTGATGTATGCTATGGAGCCATCAGTAGCAACTCCATGGTTAAGGTAGAGCCTAGACTTGCATTCTAAGCCTTATTTTCAATTCCTTCTACTTTTTTTTAATTGAAGTTCCTGATTTAATAACGGGACGGATACTCTGCTGTGCTCAGATTCTGCTTATGGTTTTCTGATCTCAGCCCCAGCCTTGGCCCAGTACAGATTGGGTCAGCCAGGAGACTGCAGTAACTGACAATGGTCCCTGTGACAGGGTTGGGACTCACCACCGCGGTGCCTCCTACTGGTCATCTCGGGGAATTGGTTCGATCCAGTAGAGCGCCCCCTTCTGGTGGCGTCCCGCCTGTCATCTCGCCTTTGGTTGGCGTGCGGACTCACGTTGCTCCCAACGCACAGCGTCCTCTTTTGGAACACTGTCCTCCAACAGTGTCCTTCTGTCCATTCGCACCCCCTTCCGGGGGCGGGGGGCAGGATGATCAACAGTCCCACACCTTTAAGTCCAATCCCTACAGTCCAGGATCTGGTGTGATTCCGGCTGGCTGCTCCCTGCGGCCTATGGCTGAGTGTATGGCCAAAGGGAACAAAAAAGGGGGGAAAGGGGGGGAACCCAGCCCGCCCACTACTCTGAATCCCGGTCCAGAGGCCCTCTAGCGACAGCCTTGCTGTCCTCCTTCTCCTTCCTCCTCTGACTGCTCCTCTGGACCACTTCCCCAATGGCCCTTCTCCCCGCTAGGCCTTTTCCTTCCAGGCCTGCCGCCTGGCAGCCTACGGAGTAGGACCTTCTCCCGCTCTCCAAGGCTGGCCTGCACTACGCTGTCCATGGTGCTGGCTCCCAGCTCTGGAGACAGACCTTCCCCTCTGAAGACCTGGGACAGACTGACTGCTCTCTCCCTGAGCAGTCTTTTATATGGCTGAACTGGGCCCTGATTGGCTGTCCCCAATCTGTTCTATGATTGGCTCGCAACAAGCCCTTCTCTTTTTGGCTGCCGGAATATGCAGGCGCCCAGGCCTGCCACAGCCCACCGGGCCTGCCGCAGCCCACACTCTCCGGGCGTGGGGCAGCCGCCGCACCACACACCCTCCCCCTTAAGAATCCTCCCGGGGGGGGGGGGCTCCTAATCGGCCTAATGGCCTAGAACCAGGAAATTAGCCTTCGTCCCAAGGCAGCCCGGCTTACTGGTTCAAGTCTAGGAAAGTAGCCCTCATCCCAGGGCAACACGGCCTATGGGCCAAAGTCCAGGAAATTAGCCCTTGTCACAGGGCAACACGGCCTATGGGCCAAAGTCCAGGAAATTAGCCCTTGTCACAGGGCCACACGACCTAGTCACTGTCTCAGTGGGGGTGTCCCACCGAAACACGCTGAGGCTTATCGGGTCCGACGTACCAGTCTGTCACTCCCCTCAGATTGCTTCCTATCAGTTTGGATGCTGGGGTGTCCCACAGGTTTCCTGATTCTCCATGGGGCTCGAGGTTCGCCGCCTCTTCTGGTTCCTCCCACCGTAAGGCTCCACCCCGACCTGGAGAAGTCCCGGTTCCTGGCAGCCTCAGGAGTGCGGGTTGGTCCTCCACCGGAACTTCCTAGATAGGTCCTTCCCCTATGGCTGCCTGTCTGGGCTGGAGTACGCTCTCTCCCTTCATACTCTCTGTGCACTTGGGGCATACCCAGTATGAGCAGGACGAGTCCTCCGCCGTCAGGGCTACCTGCCTGGTGCCTCTGGAGTTGGGTTGGGGCCTGGCTGCCCCCTCGCAAACCTCCCCCTGTGCTAAGGATCCCCCGTATCGGTCCGTTTCCTCACCCTCTTCCCCCAGCCTGGAGAAGAAATCTGCATTAGTATGGGCCTTACCCAGGCGGTGGAACACACAGAAATCATAAGACTGCAGGGAGAGGTACCACCGCATAATTCTAGAGTTCGTGTCCTTCATGCTGTGGATCCATCGCAAGGGTGCGTGATCTGTGATCAACTTAAAACTATTCCCCAGCAGGTAGTAACTTAGGGCGTCGAGAGCCCACTGTACCACTAGGGCCTCTTTCTCTATCGTCGAATAATGCTTTTCCCGGGGGAACAGCTTACGACTTAGGTATAGTACTGGATGTTCTTCCCCGTCTATTTCTTGGGAGAGCACTGCGCCCAAGCCCGCTTCGGATGCATCCGTTTGAAGTATAAACTCCTTCGTGAAGTCGGGGTGTCGTAGGACAGGTTCTCGAGTGAGCCGTTCCTTTAGTGTGGCAAAGGCTCTCTCACATTGGTTGGACCAGTGTACCTGTCAAGGCTGAGAGTTCTTTGTCAGGTCTGACTGGGGGCGGCTATGGATGCAAAATTCGGCACAAAACGGCGGTAATACCCAGCCAATCCTAAAAACTGATGTACTTGCTTCTTCGTCTTGGGGACGGGCACGTCTTTGAGTGCTTGTACCTTGCTAATCAGAGGCGTTAGTTTCCCCCCTCCTACCATTTATCCCAGGTAGGTCACTTCTTCTTGTCCTAGGTGGCATTTTGCCGGGTTAGCCGTTAGGCCGGCCGCTCTGAGGGCCTGTAACACCCCCGCCAGGTGGTGTAGGTGGCTCTCCCAGTTGAGGCTGTAAACTACAATATCATCTATGTAGGCCACCGCATATTGGTCATGAGGTTGGAGGACCTTGTTCATCAGGCGTTGGAACGTAGCCGCTGCTCCGTGTAACCCGAATGGCATGGTAGGACCTTCTCCCACTCTCCAAGGCTGGCCTCCCAGCTCTGGAGACAGACCCTCCCCTCTGAAGGCCTGGGACAGACTGACTGCTCTCTCCCTGAGCAGTCTTTTATGTGGCTAAGCTGGGCCCTGATTGGCTGTCCCCAATCTGTTCTCTGATTGGCTCGCAACAAGCCCTTCTCTTATTGGCTGCCGGAATACGCAGGCATCCGGGCCTGCCACAGCCCACACTCTCCCGGCGTGGGGCAGTCGCCCCACCACAGTCCCTAAGGGAACACCTTCAGCTGAGTATCACCAGCGTGCCATTACACTCCACACACCCCTGCTCTGGCCTTTCTCTGCTTAGGGTTGCCAACTTCCTAATCGCACAAAACTGAACACGCTTGTCCCGCCCCCTGCCCCATCCCTTCTCCAAGGCCACGCCCCCATTCACTCCATCTCCCCTCCCTCTGTCATTTGCTCTCCCCACCCTCACTCACTTGCTCATTTTCACTTGGCTGGGGCAGGGGTTTGGGGTTGGGGCACGGGAGGGGCTGTGGGGTGTGGGCTCCAGGAGGGAGTTTGGGTGTGGGAGAGGGTTCCAAGCTGGAGCAAGGGGTTGGAGTGCGAGAGGGGTTGCAGGCTCCAGGAGGGAGTTTGGGTGTGGAAGGGGGCTCAGGGCTGTGGCAGGGGGTTGGGGTGTGGGAGGGGCTTGGAGGAGCAGGTTCCAGGCAGCACTTACTTTGGGGGACTCCCCAGAAGTGGCAACGTGTCCCTCGGCTCCTAGGTGTAGGGATGGCCAGGCAGCTCTGCATGGTGCACGCTGCCTCCACCGCAGTCCCCCCCTCCAGCTCTGATTGGCTGTGGTTCCCAGCCAATGGGAACTGCAGAGCCATCATACAGGGCAGGGGCAGCACGCGGAGCCTCTCTGGCCATGCCTCCACCTAGGACCTGAGAGATGTGTCTCCGCTTTTGGGAGCCACACAGAGCCAGGTAAGGAGCCTGCCAGCCCTGCCAACTGAACTTTTAATAGCCCGGTCAGCAGTGTTGACAGAGCCGCCAGGGTCCCTTTTCAACTGGACATTCTAGTAAAAAACCGGACACCTGGCAACCCTATTTCTGCTCCCAATATGTCCCCGATACATCCTTTGCACAAATGCCTGCAGGAAGGGAGGCATAAGAGACAGCTATACTGGTTCTGCACACGCTGAGGACTCCTTCCCAGCAAGGTAGTTTGGGCCAGGTTCTGTTCCCTTTGAATCACAGAACTCTCATACAGGATGATGGCGCATGCCAGAGAATACTTCAGTATATTCATTTATCTTATTGTGGGCCATGTTTTCAAAGAGCCCTTTAACCAAGCCTCTAATTCTGTACCTGCAGTGATTTCTGGCCAAGGTTTTGTTCAATCAGTATTCATTGCATTCCTAAAAATCATCATTTGCATCTGCAATTGCCAGTTGCATTTGTATGTGCAAATGTAGTTGGTGCGAGGAAATCCCAGTATTTGTACAAAACTTGGCCATGAAAAATTAAGAACATTTGGGTTAGAAAGTTCTGTTTCCAGATTGCCTGATCAGTGATTACCTCCTTATGACTTGAGATTCCATGTACACTCTAGTACTGAGATAGTCTTGTGAATACAGACTGTGCCCAAAAAAATGCCACTCAGGATATCAACGGGTGGGGGAAATCGATGGGGCCAGCAGTAAAGGGGGAACACTCCCAATTGCAAGGGAGGCAGATGCTCACAAAAGGACAATAGGTAACTCCTCCCCTGGGAGTCTCTGGCACCCATATCTGGTGGAAAGGGGTACTAGTGGCCAGCATTCCCCAGCTCCCAGGATTTAGCCCAGCACAGAGACCCTGTGGAGCTGCTTTCGGCTCCATGCTAGCAGTTAATTTAAGGCTCAGAATCCAGAGGGAAGTTAGCTTACTCAGGCAATCATGGGTGGAGGTGAGGCTAGCATGGTCGGAAATGATCACAAAGCAGGTCTGGTGGGGAGCTGCAGACCCAGCATGTGTTGACAAGGATAGAAAGAAAGTGAGTGGAGAGGTCACCCAGATATTCCTGGACACAGGGGGATACAGTATAGGGACATCAGTTACAATCAGCCGGAAGTTTTTGGAGACAATGACATATGTTCCTCAGATGGAGGCGCTGCCACATGGCTGCAGGATGTGATGGAATGGATTGGGCAGGAATTGTGATACCAAGCTAGTTGCTGGCTCCCCCTGTGGCCAGTTTCCAGTGCAGTTAAGAGAATAAAAATTAATGGTTCCCAGAGGTAAAAGACCTGGGGTTTGGTGATGGGCCTTGGGCTCACGGGCTGAGGTCGGGACTTGTGGCCTTCATGGGCCAAGATCCCCATTCTGCTGCACTCTGTCCCCCCTGTAATGGGAAGAATGCTAGGACTCCAAGAGAACTGTGTTCTGGGGGAGTTGGGGGAGTGGGTAGGCTGAGGAGACCCTACCCTATGTTATGGGTTATATGGTAAGGAGCCCTGTATCCCTGATGCTAGTTGCAGGTTATATGGTAAGGAGCCCTGTAACCCCCTCAGTGGAACCAATTAAATGCCTGGTATAGGAGAGTATGGGTGATGGGTGGGTAGTGCCCCTACTTTGTGTTAAAGTTTAATAAAAGTTCAGGCCTGCTGCTTAATTTCATGCATGTGTCTGTTCTAATTTTGCCACTGTGTCCACATCAATAACTACACTGAATGCAAAACACACTGCAGTTCCAAGCCCACAATCTCTTTTATAGTTAGCAGATAGGAGTGTGGTTATTTCTAATTAAAATATTGGCATTGCTAATGTTTCCCTTTGATCTGCAATTAGCTGTTATTAGATTTGACTGGCAAACAATCCTGATCGCTCAGCCTGTGTTACTCATATAAATTAATTTGCCATTAAATTGTTTTTCAAGTTCTAATCCCAAAGGATCCAGATAAAGTTCAAATCAATTTATTTTCTTTAAAATTAATATTAAACTTAAAAACTTTCTCTAAAATTCTGTAGGTGCTGTGTTTGAGGTTTTGGCTTAATTTGCGTACATTAGATATTTCTTTACGGTATTCCTCCTAAAAGACATGATCGTCCAATAAGTGCATCAACATCACCCACTGTCAGAATACACCAGCAAGTCTGTTCTTTGAAATCTTTTTAAATAGAAAGATCTAAATTAATCATTTAGAAAGAGGTGTCTGCTGAGAATAATTTAATTTATTGCAAGCTACCTATTTGCCAATATGCACTGCAAGCAGAAGTCTTTGACCCTTACAAAATAAGAGTTATATTAGTACACTAATCTGTTTCATGCTGAATATCTGTTGTCCCTGAATACTTATGTGGTACCTAAGCAGGGCCAGCTCCAGGCACCAGCGAAGGAAGCAGGTGCCCGGGGCGGCCAATAGAAAGGGGCGGCCCATCCGGGTCTTCGGCGGCACTTCGGCGGCAGCGCTTTAGTCTTCGGCAGCAATTGGGCGGCAGGTCCCTCACTCCGTCTCTTCCTCTTTGGCGGCAGCTCAATCGGGTTTTTCTTTTTTTTTTTTTTTTCCCTTCACCGCTTGGGGCAGCAAAAAATCTGGAGCCGGCCCTGTCCCTAAGTACTTAACAATAGAAATGAGAATATCTCTTTCTAGCTATTTAGCAGCCTTTAGGAGAAACAGCTTGATTGATTTCTAGTGAGGGTTTTTTTGTGTTTATTTGTGTGAGAATGAACAGGTATGCTTTGTGTCTATGTGAAAAACTTATTGAAGGGAAGCTGAGACCCGGTTTACACAAAAGTCATGCTGATTCAGTATAGACATTGGTGTAATGAATGTGCAACCCCCTTATGCAGGGCCGGATTAATTTTTTTTGGGCCCAACACCAAACATGGAGTGTGAGGGGGCTGAATATGTGTGGGGGGTGCAGGAGTTAGGGCAAGGGGCTGGGGGCATGAGGGGGTGCAGGAGTATGGGCACGGGGTGTGGGGGAGCTGGGTATGTGTGGGGGGGGGCGGGAGGCAGGGCTCGGGGTGGGAGGGGGTGGGGGGGGGGGGGGGGGGGGGTGCGGGGGTCGGGGCTGGGGTCATGGGTGTGTGTGAGGGGGTGCAGGGGTCAGGGCAGAGGGCTAGGGCTGTGGGCTGGGGTCGTGAGAGTGCTCCCAGCCCCCTGCCCTGAGCGTCTCAGAGCAAGGGGCTGGAGGGGGTATGCCCTGATTCCACTCTCTTCTCCAAGGCCTCGCCCCCGGCTCTGCCTCTGCCTTTTCTCCGCCTCCTCCCCCAAGCGGTGAGCGCGCTGCGGCTCCACTCCTCCCCCTCCCTCGCACCGGCAAACAGCTGTTCGGCAGCAGGGAGGGAGGGAGAGAAAGAGGGGTGGGAATGCAGCTCACTGGGGAAAGAGGCGGGGGAGGAGCTTGGCTGCCAGCGGAGCCTGCCCTGCTGCAACAGGAGCCCCAGGAGCCGGCAGCACCAAGCTTCTTCCCCCACAGGAGAGAGTGGGGCAGGGAGGAGACGAGTGGGCTGGGCCATGGCCCCTTTGGAGTGTGGGCCCAGCGCCTTGGCACCAGTGGTGCCATGGTAAATCCGGTACTTCCCTTATGTGAACACTGTTAAATTGGTATGAGTCATGTATATCGATTTAGCTTAATCCAGTAAGGAATCGGCTTAAGTTAAATCTGTAAAAGGCACTCTTCATTTGATTTTAAGAGTGTCTATGTAAGTTGCATCAGTTTAACTAAATCTGTTTCTACAGCTTCTGTATGTAGACAAGACCTAGGTCAAATAAATCAATATTGCATTTGGTTCTACAAGTGGTGAAATCCATGGTCATTCTTATCTCATCAAGGGATGAACTCCATAGCCTAGATTCATATCCTGTGAAAGTTCTGTATTCTATACTGACAACTCTTCTCCCATTAGTCAATAGTTTTACTGGTCCAGTTGTCAGAAAGAGAGGCTAGGGCCAATTCTATGGTTGGCTATGAAAATCGGGACAGAGGCCTTGAACTAGAGTCTGTATTCAATGGGGAGACAATACACAGAATTGAGCAGTGATGAGATATGTCCACCAGCTAAGCAAATGAGCTGGTGCATTTTGTAGCACTTGGTGTTTATTCAAGATGTGTGGTTTTCTTCCTAGATATAACAATTTGCAGTAATAAAGCGCATTGTTTGCCACAGTGGCTGTTTGGGCAGCCAGTAGAATTGAGGAGTCCAAAAGGGACCCGATGACAGTGGACCAACTTAAACTGATGTCAGATGCCCTAAATTGTGTGGGATGTTGTAGAAGCAAGTTCTCCTCAGTGCTTCCTCTTACTGTCAGAATCACCTCAGTCTCACCTGGGTTCTACATTAGCCGGCTGCTCCTCATCCAGGCATTAATTTTGGTTAGGCATGGAGAGAACTAGGAGCAGATGGTCTTTACAGTTGACACAAAGGAGATATAAAGCTACTGGCTCTTTAGTCCACATTGTTTCACCAGCCCTCCCAATGCCTTTACAAAGTTGTCTCATAATATGAGGGGAAAGGATTGAGCCTTGCGGGGGGATGATGGCTTTGAGGTATAGGAAGGATTGAGTCATTTAAGTTTTTCTCTTCATACCATGGCTCCTTGGAGGCTGGACAGGAGTAATTGATGATCAAATGTACCAAATACAGCAGAGACATCCAAAAAGATAAGTACAGATGAATGTGAGGTGTCGTCCATAATATTACTTTACAGTGAGTGCTACAAGAAAATAACTGCATTTGGTGCGCTGCCATAGACACACAGAGCTGTGCAAATAACTAATTTTTCGGTTCAGTGGACACTTTACAAGCAGAGAATAGTGGTTTTCTCTTTTTTTGTGAGTGAATAAAGGTTGCTTTTTTCCCTGTCTTTCCAGGGCAATCCTTCCTTTCATATGCTTGTTCTTTATTATATGAAACGCCACTTCTGAGGGATAAAATATTCTATAGTTTCTGCCATTTGAAGACACTGTGGCTCCTTGCCACTATTTCTCCTAGCCTCAGAACTGTGCCTTGTGAGCTAGCCTGTGAAAATGTGTCAGAAATCTGCAAATTGCTGTCTTTGCAACCAAGAGGTTTTGTTTTTTTTTATCCTAGCTATTTCAACTCTGGTATTAAAAGATCATCTCTGACAAACATAGAGATGCTTTACAAGATAATGTCTGTTCCCTGGGTGGAAAGTAGCTCAGTTTCTATATTATTCTCAGCAATAGCTAAGCGCCAGTCTCAATTTTCAGATTTGTGACAGGTAAGGGAATTACCACTGTGCTGTGCCTTGCCAGCCTGTAAATCTAGTTGTGAGTGTTCCAATGTCACGCAGCTATCAAATCGGAAATGTGAAAGTAATTGTACAGTTTCTACTTTAGAACATTACTGAGGCTTAAGATGCGTCTTCAAATAAACCTTTCAGTCAGCAGGACTTGATGCTCTATAATTGTACTGAATTTAGAGCTTTGTACTGTATTTCCTAAAGACCGAGAGGGATCACATACAAGACCTTGGAATTGTTCTCAAATGCTATTTAAAAAAAAAAAAAAAAAAAAAGGTAAAACTCAGCAGGTACTAGGAATCTTCACCAAAAAAGAAGTGTTCAGAATCACAACCCCCTCGTCCTATACGTGAGCTGGGAGAGGTGAGATAGCCAGTGTATTATTGCTGTCTGCTATCTGCCTGTTTCAGTTCTGCTGCAGTAACTGCTTTGTGTCAACTGCATGCGTGGAGCCCCTGTGTTTTGTTGCGTGTTATGCAATAATAGACAGATTATGATCGTTTTTCAATACAAAACCTTTTAGAGATGTTTTCTCTCTGTTTATCTAATATTATGACACCAGCACAGCAAGTGCCCCAAAAGGCTTGTGCCTATCCGGTGGCTCAGTTAGCAGGCCATTCCACGTCCTCTTGTGCAATGGGACTCCGGAAAGGGAAGGTTTTTATTGTGTATATATTTATACTTTATTTTTATATATTTATATTTAAAACAACCTCTGTGCAAACTGACTCATTCCTCTTTCCCGTGCTCTGGGTTGGGGTCCCAAAGTGTGGGCTCCTCTTCTGTGCCTGCCTGTTCCTCTTCAGGGTCTCTGGGTTGGGATTTTGGAGCATGGGCTCCTGCTCTGTATCTGCTGGCAAGCCATCCTGCTCCTCTTCACAGAGCTCTACGTTGTGACCTTAGAGGAGATCTTTTCTCACATGACCACTTAGTAGGCTGCCATCATCTTATTCATCAGAATTATGATTGGTGAAACAGAGCCTGGGTTCTTGTTCTGTGCCCACAGATGGGCAGTACACTCCTGGGTGCTGTCTGCTGTGCACATAGATCACTGGCTTCACTTCAGTGCCAGCTGGCAAGCATACTCGCAGACCTTCCCACCTTCAAACTCGCCATGACTGAAATGTAGACAACTTTTTTTTTCATGTTGTGCTTTCATTATAAAGTTTTTTTTAAATGTAAAACCTGTTAAGGATATTTTCTCACTGTGTAAATAAAATAAACTTATATTTTAAAAAAAACACTGGAAAAACAAATTCCCTCATGTACAACTACAAGTGCTCCCCTCCTGGGTTGTCCGCAGCATTTGAACTCTAGACCGTCAGGTCCCCAGCCCAGACCTCTGCTACTCAAGCTAAAGGAATAACTGTTAGACTATATGTGGATCAGGAAGGAGTGAAAAACATTTTGCAAGAGGGTTACACAACCGTTTGCTAGACAGCAGCAGAATTTTGGCGATCAGGAACCCTAGGGTGTGTTTCTGGATTTGGGAAGGAAGTATGGTGTAGTAGTTAGATCAGTTGTTATGTACTGGATAGACAAACCCCTGAATTTAATACAGTCATTCTGAGAGGAAGTATGATTGAGTGGATAAGACATGGGTTTGCCATATTTGAGATATTGGTGGGTTCTATTCACAGGTTTTCCAGAGGAAACTTTATAATAATACCAGAAAGAGACAGGCAGGAGAAACCTTATGCATATGTATAAATTACAGTTATTTAATGACATTCAGATAGCTGTAGAGATTAGAGGATTTTTTTCAGTATGAAATGTTAGTTGGAGTCATAACCACCATTCCTTCTATAAAATGTTAAGCTAAGCTGAACGTAGGAAATTTAAAATATCTTGTAAGATCAGTGTATAGTGTTTTGCCATATGACAAAACTGAGTTTGGTATGTTGTTCGCAAACACTACTACACTGATTTGTGAGGGGAAAACGTATTTGTATAAAAAGTTAAAAACTTAAGTACAGCGGGCAGAAAATTCCTAAATTCCTTGCTTGCAACTATGCAGACAAAGCTTACTGAAACCAAATATGATTTAGAGATTTTTCCATTAATAACGATAAAAATCTCTCTAACAAGAGTATTTACTGCTTGCTTGCATTTCTGTATTAATTGGGGGGAAATAATGAGTTTAACAAAGCTGAAAACAGCAGTACCTCATACTGTTTTATCAATTTGTACTGGTTCTAATTATTTCTTCTAACAACTCACAAGTGTGTTATCCCATCAGCAGACCTGCATTTATGGTAGCAAGTTTCTATTTAAGTGTTTTCCACCAGCTAGAAGCTGATGTTGAGAGTTCTTTGGTTCTTGTCCTGACTCTGCTGTTTGGCCCTGGGATGAGGTTAACCTTACATAGTTAATTTGTTCATTTGTAAAATGGGTATAAGAATTATTTACTTTACAGAGGCACTATGAAACTTAATTCATGTTTGGAAAATACATCGAGACACTCCGATAAAAGACCCAACAGAAGTATGAAGTATTTTTGTTACTTAGATTTACATGTAGACGAAGTGCTCATTAAGGCCCTGATCCTGCAAACACTTATGCACATGTTTAGTTTTACTCTCATTCATTGTCCCACTGACTCCATTGGAACAACTTTATGTCCATGCATAAGCTCATGGAAGTCAATGGGACTATTCACGGATGTAAAGTTAAGCATCTGAATAAGTGTTTACAGGATCAGGGACTAGATAAATATTCATTTGTATTAAAGAGAGGGTGAACTAACTGCTTGCAGTCCAGGTCTGATTAGGATTCATATACTTGCATTCTAATGGGAGGTACAATATTCTAATTTGCTGCCCGTGATGGCTAGTGTTTTTTCCCAATGATTACATCTCATCTTGAATTTCTGTTGCACTTAACCACCACATGCATTTTGTTACCATTAGTCTAAAGGTTTGGTTTCATGCAAATGCCTTCAGTAAAAAACAGAAAAAACTAGGAAATAGAGGGAAAAGGTGGGAGGGAGAGAGATACAGAACACATGATACATAATCCTCATTGTTGCTCTTCAAGGTTTCAAAAAAAAATTCCATGAGGGAGCAGTAACTCTTTAAGGCATCTGACTGAATTGCAAAATCATTTACCTGTGGGAGAAGTCTTGCTGAAAACAAGTTATTTCATTCCCCTTGCAGCTCTCATTGGATGGGACAGCCTTTCTTATAGTAGAGCCCAGTAGACCAAGGAGCAGTGTCACATTCTTAATTCTGCATTAGAAATATTCATCAAAAATTTAAACAGCTGATGATTTCATGTGTCATCCCAAACAAGATTGTAAATGAGGTCAGGGTAATAATCCCTACCCAGAGGTAGATGGGGATTATAAACAGAGCCATTACTCTAGTTTCAGACAAGCACTGCAGTGACAATGTTCTAAAGGCGAAAGTAACCCTCAAATCCATTTTACAGACCTGTCCACTCAAAAGCTCTCTTTCCTTGCGGGAAGGAGGAGTGTTATTTTTTTACAGGAACTCAATGTTGTTCAATAGAACACACTCTGCAGGGCAGAAAATCCTATGCAGCAACTAATGTTAAATAGTCAGGACGTGGTTTATTGCTAGTGCATTGTACAGTTTTCATCAGGTGCTGCTGAAGATCATAATAAATGTGCTGTGGATAAGAGCCTTGTCCTTAGAGCTAGGTGGATTCCATTGAGGATGCAAACCCAGTTTTATATAGAGATTGTTTATTTTTATTCAGAAACTGCAGTTTGCTTTATATGAATCAAAATGGGAACTAAACCATTCTCCAACCCCCATGTTTATGGGTTATACTGTTATTTGATCATTCTTTAAGGCTCGAGTTTGTTCTAATGTTAGCTAGCCGTTCAGAAAGGAGGAGCCTTCAGTAGCTTTTATTTACTATTAATGAGATTTCTGTTTACTTTGCTTTCAAACATTTTTTCTTTTTTCTTTCTAGAATGAGTTCAGGATTTGTATGCTAGCTTGACAGCCATGGAGACTGCAGGTCTGCCGTCCTGTACCTTTCCACACAACGTACTGGGCTACATAGTGGTTCCACCTTTCCTACACCCAACTTGCCAATATACCTCAGCCCTGCAGTACCAGGAGGTCTTCTAGGGATGAATCCATCTCCATGGCTAATCCTTGGATTTTTATGAGGTTTGCTAGGGATGAAAGCCTGGCCCCATTGAAGTCAATGGGAGTTTTGCCATTGACTTCAGTGGAGCCAAGATGTCACCCTAGGTTCTGAACTGAGACTACCAACTCATTACACATAGATAACTCAGTAGCTCTCAGATAATAACAAGTTACTTGGTACAAGAACAAACCATTGACTCTGTAGAGAAATGGAATTTACCCATCCCCTGAGAGAGTTTGGATTTAAATCATCCATTCACAGGCATTCATACTGGTTAGTGGTCTAGTTTTAAAGTATGTGAAATGGATCCTCTCTCAGCTTCTTCCATCCATCGCTATATTTTTAACAATCTTTCCTGTCTTTCTAGCCAGTCCATGTTGTGGATTTCTGTGGGATGTCATGGTGATTTCCATGTACACCTGAATTTGCTGGATGTTCACATTTTTAGAATTCCATTTTATAAACTGTAGCCCAGGGCTTGGTTTTATCTTTTCAGATATACTATTGCTTCCTATGATGGATTCTGTGTGGCCAATCAAAGCATTGCTGTGGGTATTCAGGAATTCTACTGTTTCAAAATATTACTGAGTAACAGGATAGCCTGAATAAATACTCCATTCCTATTTCATGTGAACAAGTCTGCCATAAGCAATTTAGCTTTCATCTCCATCCATATCTGAGCTAGTTTGTTTTCCCTCACAGGCAGATTGCTATCTATCATGTGTCATTTGTCATCTGTTCTGATGTCCCTCTATGTGATATCTGCATGAATGCTCATCACAAGTCTCACTAGTTTAATATTATCACATTCTGTGAAATTCTAGTCCTTGGTTCAGAATTTAGTTTGGCTATCAAAAACTACAGAACTCCCTTGGTTTACAGTTTGTCTAAAATAACATGTTCTCGCTTTTAACTAACACCTGGTTCCATCCATACACAGAAGCTCAGGATACTGGTTTGTGGGTTTTTTATCTGTACTATTTTAACATTTTTCTTCTTAATTTAACTAGGTCACAATCCCTACAGAGTTCTTAATTTCCACTCACTGTTTCTTTAATATTAATATCACACTTCTGCAAAGCTCTTTTCCTTTTTTTTTTTTAAAGAACGGGTATTTGATCTGCTAATGAATGGTCTCTTTTTAAGAGAGGTTACTGTCTATTCCCTAGCAAGCTTACATTTGTGTCTTGTTCAGTTCCTTCTGCTGTACAGTTGTATATATGCTTTTTCAGAGTAAATTTGTTCTCACATAATATTAATTGTGGTTCCTTATAATTTTTTTCTGTTGTCTAATACTACCTCTTACAATAACTATAAGTTCTGCTATGAAGTTGCATTCTATAATGTCCATCCCCTCTGCCTCAGTGCAGGAGACTGGACTAGATGACCTCTTGAGGTCCAGCCCTACATTTCTATGATTCTGTTATACCATTTTCATTAACATGTGTATACTTGTGTATCTTTTGGTTCTGGGTCCATATTTCAAATGCTGCAAAGATCTGGGATTTTCTGTTCAGCCCTTTGAAGAGAAGAGAGGCACCGGGGCTCTGACATGCTGATGGATACCATATAGAACTTACAGAGAAAAATAGTTGCAAAATTCAGATCCAGCTCTAAGATCCCAGCCTCCTCTCACCCCCTACTTTGGATGGGAAGGGGTTCAGAGCTATATATAATTGAGAATTTTTACTCAGTGCATTTTACTCAGCACATTTACTCAGTGTATTTTACTTTTGAGGTATGTCTTAGCAAGCCACCATTAAGATGTGTAGTAGCCCCATAATGTCTGGGTGCATTATATAATACTGGAAGGATCTGATGTTCCACATTCTAGGTCAAGGGAATGTCAGAGAAGTAGGCAGAGAAAAGTTTGTTCTCTTCATAGACGCATGAAATTGCTTCTGCTGGGAAACTGCTTCCCATAGTCTCTGGAAGGAATGTAATCGATTGTGCGTAGTCTACTGAATATTCACATCAGTATATTTCTTTCAATTATATGGGCACATTGGGTGCTGTAACACTATATATGTCAGATCCTTATTTTATCCCTTAATGGCAGCTTCTTAACCAAGCTCTGTGCAGGATTCAGGCCTCCCCAAGGATGCCAGTCAAAAAATGGAAACTATTCTGCCATTGGCCTTAGTAAAATTGTTTGGTTGATTGAGTTATTGGGTTTTATAATGTTCTAATATAAATGCACAATAACCAATTCAATGTCCTATTTGTATACATTTGTAAGTCTTTTTTTAAAAGTTTCAGATTCTGTAATTCAAAATTGACATCAATTTTCAAAACCATTTAAACCAGAGCATGAATTAGTTGTAATACAAATAGCAGATCAGGTATTTCCAAGATAACAGATTCTAAAGGGAGACGTTATTTTATCAGTGAAGTCAGGAATAAATAACATGTTGGCAGTGAAGGGCATAAGTAATATAACTGTCTTTGGCGAGGGCTGTTGCTTCCCTCTTTGCGGGGGAGCATTTTGTTTTAATGGGAAAACAAATTAATTGATTTCCACAATCTCTTGTTCCTGTTGCCTGCAAGCACCTCCATCCCTGGTACACAGGAAGTATCAGAGACTAAGGGAGAAAATTTGGGGAGCCCCTCTGCAGTAGTGGAGAGATGCATATCTTTATCCGTTTAGTACACAATGAATTTATAGCAAGCTATTTCACAAAACAAACTCCAAGATCCACAAGTCTTCCCATAATATGAGTGCAGGCATCCATGAACACGGTCTTTTGTATAGCTGCATTTTCTGTGAGAATGACATTTTTTCATGTATTTGTGTTATACATTTGACATCTGAACATGAACTTTGACTGAAGTTGACAGAATTATATATTAGAAAGTCAACACCAATGGCTTCTTCCTATTTCCAAGTAGTACCTTATGGGACAGGTAAATCAAACAATAAGGTGTTTAGGCTTTACCATGGAAACACATATTTTTTGTCAATTTGTTTTAATTATTATAGTAACATGCATAGTAACTCCACAGTTTATTTTGCTTTTTCATACATACCTAATTGTTTCTTCCCTTACCTAAAGTTGCCAAGATGTTTCAGAGCAAAGGGACCACCATTTTATCCACCAAAATCTTCCCAGGGCATCTCCTATAATTTTACATGGGGAACTGTGAAGTCCGAACATTAGAGGGACCAGGTGGGTGAGATAATATCTTTTATTGGGCCAACTTCTGTGAGAGAAACAAACTTGTTTTTCTAATATTCTGAGACTAAAATGGCTACAACAACACTGAATGTGCCAACACTGGCATTTAGAGCCACTCGTATATGGCATTACAGTACAACTTAGAATATAACCCACAGATGTCTATGTCAGGATGGGTAAAGCTAGACAGGTATGTGCTCTCTTCCAGATCTTTGTCCAAATCAACTAAATCCAATTTTAAAATTCTGTTACAACCAGTGAAATTAACCTCCTGCTTTTGGTTATTAAACACTAGTAAAATAAATGCTCTGACAATTGCAGTGCCCATGACTGCACAGATGCACCTGTGAATTCACCTACTATAACAAACCTGTGAATTCATGGTAAAAATCTGGGCCCATTCCTGGTTTGGAATACCCAGATATTTACTACCTTTCCATTGATGACCTAGTTTCATTTTGAAGTGCTACTCTGGGACAGAAAATATTGCTGTTTTACCTGTACTTTATGTATGAAACCATCATGTATCTGCCACTGAGTTACAATACTGTGCATTGCTTTTTTATCCACAGACTATGAGTAATTGGAGGTTGGATTTTTTTTTGTTTGTTTTAAGTTGAATGGCTAGGCATGTATGACTTAAGATAAATCAATTAACTTTTAACAGTTGTTATGACAAGGATGTAGAAAATGATTTTTCCCCCTTTGGTAAAATAGTCTTCATTGATGATTCAGCCTAGACTATTTTATATTTTATTTCTGATATCACTTATGCCATTCTTATTTGCATAATCTAGACTAATGGGCTTCTGTTATCGCCTTAGATTGGGTCAATAGATTAATAGCTAGACTGACTGTTTCCATCAAGAAGAGGCCCAGCAGATATTTTCTAGTCTCTGTTATGTCTACAGTGATTCTAAATATCCTAAATCAAATATGTCTTCCCTTTACTCTGCATGTGTTGTGTACATGTAGTATATCTCATGCTTCAGAGTGTAAACAGATCACATGCAGGGGTGAGGAAGGAATTTTTGCCACCAAATACAATTCTACACTGCACAATTTGTTTAATGCATTATGGGCTTTTTTTCATTCCTGTGAAGTATCAAGTACACAAGACTCTAGAGTAGATGGACCAGTAGCTTGGTCCAGTATGGCATATCCTATGAATTAACCTCTCCCTCCCCCATTTTAGTAAAATTCTACCTGAGAGATATTATCCAATACTGTATTTTCTGAACCCGCAATAGGAAGGTGCTCATCAGGGGGCGATGGTGTTTATCTGAAACTTTGAAGACTTTCACATAGTTCAAAATACCCACATTCTGATTATTTTAGGTATTGAGCAAAGTGATGTTTCTTTTAAAATTCTATGGACTTTTTTCATAAGGTTAGCTTTTTTTCTAGATAAAGTGAGACAGCAAATGGGAGAGACGTTCTCATTATTGAGTGCAGAAGCTGTCTGTGATCAGCACTGCATTTAACTAAATATGATTAAGCAGGGACAATTTTCCTTGTGCTTGTCCTTTCATTGCAAATTGAAACTGCTTGTTTGCCTTTCATCAGTCTAGTTACTTACAATGGAGTGCAAGTGCTCTTATGCTGTCTAGTGCAAGGTCCCCTGGCAGGGCTGTCAACTCTGTTGATTAAAAAAATCACTGTAAAATTCACATTAAAAAAAGTATCAGTAAAAATCACAACTTAATTTAGGAAAATATTTTCTTTACTCTGAGCCTGGTTTTGCTTCTACTCTGTGCACAGAACTTCTAGTGGCTTCCCATGGAGCAGCTGTAAGGCCAGGCCTCTCTTGTGTTTGTTGGCTTATGAAATGTATCCCTGTGACACTCTGACCTCGGGGGAACACTCTACACCCCGATGTTCATCCTTATAATATGATTGTGTGGTATCGAATGCAAAGTTTGTCATGTCAGGTGTCTTTGGAAGGCTCATGATTCACTGAGCATTGTTGTTATAGTAATGTTATGTTATAGGTTGTAATTTCATGTATATAGTTATGAGGCTGAAAATGTGTCCTCGTGGCTTAAAACAAACCCAGCAAAAACTCTCCAAGAGTTCACAACTTTCCAAGTTCACACCTATCAGGGCATGTATGGGACAAACCCAGCCCAGCCTCACAGGAACAAAAGACACTGGCCTAGGCAGTAACAAAGGATCTGTTGGACTCTCAAGTGAGTCACCCCCCCTTCCTTTGGTCAGTTTGGGACTGCAATGAGGTAATGCTCGCTTGATTCTGAAGGGGAGGGCAAAGCCAAGAGGGAAGAAAGAACATGATAAAAGGGAGAGACATTTGCCATGTTCTTCCTCTCTTTTCCATCTCCATCTTCCTCTCTCTTCCATCACCACCAAGCAACTGAAGCACTGATCAAAGGGGAGAGCCTGGCTGAAGGGCAACCAGCCAGCCTGTGGTGAGAAGCATCTAAGTTTGTAAGGACACTGAAAGTTTTAAGATCAGCTTAGAACTGTGTTTTATTTTTATTTCATTTGACCAAATCTGACTACTTGTGCTTTGATTTATAATCACTTAAAATCTATCTTTATAGTTAATAAATTTGTTTGTTTATTCTACCTGAAGCAGTGTGTTTGGTTTGAAGCATGTCAGAGACTCCCCTTGGGATAACAAGCCTGGTACATATCAATTTCTTTGTTAAATTGATGAACTCATATAAGATTGCAGCGTCCAGCGGGGCATAACTGGACACCGCAAGACAGGGGTTCTGGGACTGGAGATATTGGCTAGGGTCATTTGGTTGCACAATCCAAGCAGCTTACATGCCAGAGACTGTGCGTGAACAACCCAGGAGTGGGGGTTCTCACAGCAGATCAAGGTAAGGCCGGCTCCCAGAGTCAAGGATTGGAATGACCTAGCAGATCACCGGTCCAGATAACACCAGGCACATGTACATAATTGGTAAAGCCACCAATAAAATGGACAGTGTCAGCTAAATAGAATTCAACAAATCCCCCAGCAAACAGGAACATAATCCCGCTTACCCTACTCTGTCAGTCAAAAACTTGGCTAAATAACTAGCCAATTTTGAAATTTTACCCATAGTTGGCCCAAAATGTCAACTTCTCCAAAATCAATGAAAAAAAATGAATTCCAGAGCTAAGCACTCTCCATCAAGGGCACCATGAGTGAAATTGTGTCCTCACTGAAGTCAATGGCAAAACTCCCACTGACTTCAATGGGACCAGGATTTCACCGCACAGCTCCAGCTTCCAGACACATACCTTTTAATAGCGATCATCAGGAGCTCTTCAGCAATTCCTTTTGCTTGTTTTGGATACAAGGAGCAAGGTGGTTTCTAAGACAACCAGGACCTAAACAATATGTGACTTCAAAACTCAGAACCTAACTTGAACTGCACCCAGAAACAAAGTAGAAACTGATACTGCTTTCAAGTACAGTTGCAATATATGCTCTAAGAATCTGATCCAATGTCTACTGAATTTCTGAATTTACTGAATTTCAATCTATGGAAAGTCTTCCATTAACTTTAATGAACTTGGGATCAGGCGCTAAGTGAGAAATGCCCCTGAGTAAGTGGGCAGAGGGAGGGTTCTCTCTGAACCTGGCTATTTATAATATGGCTCTGTATAATGTGTGCTCTCAATTTGTAATTGTTTTGAAATGGGGATAGATTTGTAAAAAGTGACAGACAAAAATTGAGTCCAAAATTGCTTTGGCATCATCATTTCCCAGATGGTGGTCTAATCCTTCCTTCTCATTCAGCTAAAACTGACATTGAAGTCCATCACTGTGAAATCAGTGGAAGTCTTGCCTGAGTAAGAAGTGAATGGTCTAGCCCTAAATGGATTTACTGGCCTTCGGGGAAGGGGATGCATCGAAAAGTTATCTGTGAAAACGTTTCTTTTTCAGTCAAAAACTGATGTGGTGTTAGTATGTTGAGGATGGGATTGAGTGCCTGGATAAAGGAACCTTGAAATAAGGCTAGAGTCTAACAGGCTACCTGTTTTTATGATACAATGCAAGAAATGGGGGGGAAATAAGATCACATTTAAGTGTGTCGGATATGTGGCCTGTATTTATTGTCATTCAGTATATTGGTAGCCTAAACAACAAGTAAGATCTATCATTTCACAGGAAGTTAGAGCAGCAAAAAGAAATGCTAACCACAGATTGTGTCATCTGCCATTAATAATGTACAAGTAATGGAAGATACAGAAGAAACTTTCATAGTAAATGAGTTAATTCAAGTGGCAGCAGCAACATGGGATGAAAATGTGTGTGATATGTAAAGTATAAAGTTCCATAATGGATGGCTTATTTACTACTTTGGCGGTTTTAATACAGATATCTTGCCTAACTTCAAATTGTTCTAAAAAGGATTAGATATAATTAATGCTGTATGACCTCTTTTCCCCCCCCCATTTTCAAAGAATGTAGAGCTGTACGTCTAATGAGGACCCCTGAAAGGGCTATTATGTCCAATTGTCTCAATTATGCAAATAACGTTGAAATTTTAGGAGAAGGGAGGGGACACTTCAAATTAAAAGTTTCAGCTCTGCATTTAGCCTTTCTGCAGTGCCGGCATTCTTACAGTGAGTAGAGCCACTGTTTGAGAGAGAAAAGAAGGTTTAACAAATTGGAGATTTGGGCACTATCAAAGTAGATTTGTTGTGCCTTGTTCCACCAAGAGATGAAAATACCCTGTGGGCAGAGAGATAGGTCATGAGACTTCTAAAGGATTACCTTCAAAGGAGTCATGAGATTGGTTTAAACAAAGAAGCTGCTCACATGGTTATCATATGAGATTCTCTTCTTAAAGTGGTGGAAACCCATCTCATTGGGGATTCTCAGGGACTTCAGAGAGGCTGGAAGTCCTAGCAGGAAGATGAGAGAAATATGAACAATAAAAGGAAAGGTGGAACAGAAACTGAGTTAAATTTAATTTATTTCTATTACATGTAAATCATATTTCCAAAATCAGAAACAAAACTTTCCAGCAACAAGCAGGTAGGACTTTTGACTTGTTTAAAACTACTTTTCTGTGTATTTTTGACCATCTTCTATTGTGCGTTCTTTTTTAATGTGATCAAATATAATTGAGATTTAGTTAAAAAGATGCATAAATAATTATGCTAAGTTGGGTGCAATTACAATACTACAATTAGGCTACTTCTTAAGCTTTTCATTGTTTATTGTGAAGGAGGTGTAACTTGAAATAGGAATTGCAAAAAGGAAATGGGAGAACAGGGCAACTTTCAAAATTAATTTTGTAAACAGTTGGAAATCTGTCTTTAAGCTATGTTTCAGAATAAGCAAATTATATCTGTAGGACAATACTAAGAAGAAATGCTGTAGCTGATAGACAAGTATATAAAATACATTTTTCCCCACCTGAGCGTGTGAATGCTAAGTTGGCACTATATTTGTGACAAATACAAAAGGAATGCTAGTTTGGCTGGTGGTTTTCTTTTTTCCCAAACTGAGCAAAAGTCGATCAGTAGTCTTTTCGATTTGGAACTCAGTGTTGGGTTCAATACTCACCCTCTGATAACCAAACTTTCTTCTCTTTAACTGGGTTTTATCAGGTTCTGATGATACTTGAGTATTATGGAAGTCTGATAAGTGAACAAAGCATGATTCTGATTCAGGCCTGCATTGCTATCTGTTCTCTCTTACAAAGAGATGAAGAACATTTACCTCACCAATATCCTTTCTAGTTATGGTGTTTCTGTATCTCATGGACCAGGTGGTGCCTTCTCATGATAAAACACATAGGAGGAGGCTCTGAGGGTCAGAAGTCTCAATGAGGATCAACTCACTGAGATCCTCCCTCACAACATCCCAGAAATGGCTCTGGAGCTCAACCGCAAAACTTGCAAATCTGGTGGATCCATGGTAGGCCAGGTTCAGCTTTTGTTATCCGTCAGCTCTCTGGCAGCATGACTCCAATGCAGCCATGCTATCAAAACCTACCATGGTGGGTCCCAGATGCCCAAGGAGGAGCTCCACAGAAAAGGTAATATCAACCACCGGTGCAATTATCTTTTTCTTGTATTCTCCCATGGGGCCAGAGGGAGAACCATGCGTATCAGCCCACCACTGCCTCTGACCCACTGGTCTTTGGAGTATGCTTTGAGAGCTTTATACATCTGACTCTGCAGACTTTATCAAAGGGGCTTTCCTGAGAGGACAGTGAAGATTAATGTACCCCACTGTGTATAAAGTTTGCCATTATCTGGTAATTATTTTAATTTACACGTGTCTTCAACTAATTTTTTAGTGCAGAATATGTTGGTAAGTTGTCATTTTTAGATAGATGCAGTAGTAAATGCTTACAGCATGTCAGCATCATTAGTAGTAATGTATTTCATTTATTTATAACCAGTTTGTATTATCTTTTGTTGAAGTTAAGGGCTCTATTTTTTCCTGTCTTCAGAAAATATCCATCTCATTGGACGCTATACAAAAGTGTGCCTTAACATACCAGAACATGCTATATTCCAGTCACAATGGGCCCAGCCTGCTGTGCTTAGTCATTCCTTACTCAAGCAAAACTCCTATTGACATCAACCTCCATTGACCGCTATGGAATTTTTACTTCAGTAAGGACTGATAAAGGGTTGACCCCATCTGCTGAAAATTGCCTTTATTTAAACAGTTTTAAAAAACCATTTTTGAAATTGTCTGTTGCTTTCACATTCTGGGATGATTTCGATCCTGGAATACTCATATTTTTAGAAAGTTCTCAACTAGTGTTGCTTTTTTCCAGAAAATCCTTTCTTATATAATAGTGTTTTTATTTTGTTTGTTTTGTTTGTTTTTAGCCTCTCCACAAAGGAGTTTTAACCATTGAGTTCCAGTGTTTCCATTATGGCTGCTAAAAGAATTCGGGGAGTGTTCCTGTGCTATCACAGCAGCCTAAGGGTTAAACGATTTGGAAATTCTTTGTTTTCAAAATAACAAAAGGCAGCAGGGCACAAAATGCAGCCAACTCTGCCATGACATATTCGATTATACCTTACGTACCAACCAGAGTCTGTCAAGTAATTGCTTTACTGAGTGTAAAATTACCCACAGCAAGTAGCAAATTCTCTACCGACAGAACTATTTAGCAGACTTTTGCCTGCAGAGTCCTGCACCCAGGAAAAAGTACAGCATGGGCTGCAAATTAATGTTAATTTCCTAAGAGACCAAATTGGCTAAACAGTATATAGCCTGAATGTAAATATACAAGGGTTTGGGGGTTGAAATGTATGTTTGTGCAACTTGTTTCCAGAAGAAACATCAATTTGTGTGTCATACAGACACTTGCGATTAAAGTTTGATTATAAATAGGAATTTTACTATGCAGTAATTAAATGGTGTTCATATTTTACAGCATGCCTAGCATTAATTTATATATCAGTATTCCTTCCCCTTCCAGTCCACCCCATTTTAAAATGTAATTATAAATCCTTTGAAAGAATGAATAATTCAAATATTGAATTTCCTCACTCGTTATCATCCATGTAATGTTGGTGCTTGTGCATCATGAGATCACAGCAAAGTGAGGATAGCTTAGGAGGAATGCATGTTCATGCACTATGCAACTCCCACTAGTACTAATTAGATCTGTGCATTTAGGGCGCAGTCTTGAAAACACTTACATGAGTAATCCTTACTCTCACAAATAGTCTATTGAAGTTAATGAGGCTACTTCCATGTACATAAGGGTGTGTAGGATTGGGCCTGTTGTTCCCTGTTGAATAAAGCATCCTATTCTAATCACAGAAGTACCGCAACCAGTGTCTTAGTATTAAAGTAAAGTAATGAAAATTAAAAGGTAATTAAAATAGAATGAGTATCTTCTAGTTCTGAAGTACATGCACAGGTATCTCCTGCATTTACCTCCTGCCATCTTTTTTTAATTGTTACAAGCTAAGATAATACTCCAGATTTAGCATATAGCAGCACTTTTTCCAATTTATCAAATCCTTGCTGTGGTAGATTTACTTTCTAACACACCATTGTTCATAGTGTCCTCTTTTAAAATATCTTTTCATGTAAATGAAAGAATGTGATTAATCCATTCACTTCAACAAAGCTATTCGTAGGAGCATATATTATTCCTATCAGAATAATTTCAGTTTGCTGATACCAGCAGTGTATCTTTTGTATGAATTCTTGACCAAATGTAAAAAATTATATATAAAAGAAAAGATATAGGGCCAAATCCTCACTGGTATAAACTGACGTAGCTCCATAAACGTCAGTGGAAAATTGATGTAGCTTCATCGTTGTCAGTGGAGCTATGCCAGTTTACACGAGCTGAAGACCTGACTTATAAAGTTGCATTTTTAAAGTAATTTCTAATAAAGAGGGTCAGCATAAAATAATAAGCTGCCAGAAAGACCATCCTTTCAGGAAATGTAGCCACTTCTTTGTAGAACACAAAGGCAGATTAAATTGCCCTTTAAAACAGGAAATCTGAAATAATAAAATCAACATTTAAAACACCATTTTAAGAAAACCTAAAATCTGACTCGAATGCACAAAATTAAGGATGTTGTAGTTTAAGGTTATCCCTTTGCTTTATTTTAATTTATCTTGCTGGATTTAAGAATGATATCTTATAGGTCTGTATTCTGGGCCCTTGAACAGTGGGAAATCGCCTATGACATAATGTAACCTTTTAAGAAAAATATCCTGGTTCATGACTGGCTGAAAACAATTATATGATGAGTCAGCATATTTGTACTACTCTCTTGAGATGAATAATAATAAGGTCTCAAAGAATATTAACTATCAGATCCCGAATGCAAATCTGTATTTCCTGGTTGGCTCGTCAGAAGTCAAGTAGCTATTCTTTCTGGGACCTGTAACTTCATCTCCTTTTTAGAATATGACTTTTAAAGGAGATTATTCCAAATATTTCTGATTTTTGCAGGGCCCAATTCTGCCTTGATCCTGGAGGTAAAACTCCAGTGCAAATCAGTTTTGCGTCTGAGTAGCTGAGGTCACATTGATCTTTATGATTGTATGTGTAAATAACAGCCATTGATTTAGTCTTCAGGCCCCAATTCAGCAAGAGACGTAAGCATATGCACAACGTTAAGTATATGAAAGTCCTATTAAAGTTACACACATGCTTAAGTATCTTGCTGAGTTGAGACCTCATAAATATCAAGAATTTATTGTCATTTAAAGCACAATATTTTAGGAGGGTTGCATGGGATAGATTTTTCCATTTAATACCTGCTACCCAGCTGATCTAGCCTCTAAAAATTCCATTCAATATGAGCTTGTATTAAACACACATTTTTTAAAACAATCATCTATGCATTTGGGACAGTTTTACCTCCTGTTACAGAGTGTGTGTAGCAAAGACACTGTGTGTTACTAGTGGAAGGGCTGCTAATTAATATGATGTAGAACCCTTTGCTCAGCCTCTCCAGCTTCAGCTAATGTCGTCATCTTCTATCCCCAACTGAGACTTAATGATTTTACAGCAGAATATAAATTACTGCTGTACCCTATGGAGTCGCATCCTGCAAGAGCCACACTCCCTCCATTCCCATTGATTCCACCTTGCAGCACTGGACACTTTGTGACAACACTATTATAGGTGGGGCTGGTGACTCTGCCTGTTATGAAGGTTGCTCAACACTTCCCATTATAAGACCCTGTTTTCAGATGATTTAATTGTGCCAAACTTGAACCAGTCAGGCTAAACTTTCCATGCTGAGTGTCTGCCTCAGGCTGATATTTTTTATTATTAATTTATTTTTATTTCAGCCAAAACAGTTCATTCTTTCTGAGAACAAGGCTAAGGGAAAATATTGTTTACCCCATTTAAAAAAAATTCTAGCAACCTTGTCTTTGAAAAGCCCTAGTCCCCCCATGCTTTGGAATGAGGATTTAAATTTGATAGAGGGTGGTCTGTGTGTCAGGGATGTGCCTTTTGCTGTCCCCATGAAAATCTGCCACACCACAATTTCCTCATACTTAGTCAAGACTTAGATTGTAGCAGCTAAAATCTCTGAAGATTCCATCCTCACTTGTCATAACTCCTTTATGGAGCTGTAAGAGTTTACATCAGTTGAGGATCTGCACTGAAACCAAGAGAGGCATGGCCCAAGGAAACTCACACTATCTATAATGACTATTCAACTATGATTAATACTGCTGGTCACTAAATGTCACCATTGCTCCATGCAGATATACAGTAACTGAAAATTCACAGAACCTGACGACGAAATAGAGAGTGGGGGGGAAAAAAGTGCAGTATGAAATTTCCAGATGGGTAGCTTGATTCTTACGTCTCTTTCTCTCCAGGTTCAGCTAATGCATACTGAACTCTGGTGCCAGTGCTGCTTGCTGTCTTAACACAAAACTTCAGTGAGAGCTTTGCCCAAGTAGGGACTGAGGATCAAGCCCTGTAATTGTTTAATCAGACTTTCCAAAACAGTCCAAATAACTTTTATTTCATTTTACCAGCCAGCTGGAGTGAAATGGGATTTCCTCCTCAGACCATGTATGAAACATGAAAAATATTTGTTTACTAATTCAATAGTGCTGCACATCTCTGGTCCTGTACCTGCCTTTCTCTGCGAATGAGCAGCAGGCTGCTTTGTGGGCTCTCAGTGCACAGCAAAAAGGACAGTTGGCTTCTCTAACATTAATTATTGCTCAAATTTAATTTTAACTATGCTAAACCCAGGGTTGTGAGTTCAATCCTTGAGGGGGCCACCTAGGGATCTGCAGCAAAATCAGTATTTGGTCCTGCTAGTGAAGGCAGGGGACTGGACTCAATGACCTTTCAGGGTCCCTTCCAGCTCTATGAGATAGGTATATCACCATATATTATTATTATAACTATTGAGCATATTTTGAAGGCCTACGTCTTATTACCTGCCTGGTCTACATACTAAGTAACAGTGGTCTCCATTCTCACTGCAGGATACAAGGCCCTCTCGTTGATGGCAATGGGAACTACTCAAAACCCTGTGGTGGGAGAATAAAGCCCAATATTAATTAATATTCTTTCCAGACATAGCAGTAGATTCGAGGCTGGAAGCCAAGAATTAGCAAAGGTTTTGTTTTGTTTTGTTTTACCTTAATTGAAGAGACTTTTGTCAGTTTTCACAAAGGAGAATAAATATGCCACTGAGCATTTGAAATGCGTCCTTCCAAGGTTCGGTTTTGATTAGAGCATTTTGTGTTTGTAATAATAAGCAGTTTTGAACTTCAGTACACTCAACGACTTTAGGTATTGCACTTTTGTGTTTCTTACAAATCAATAGAAAACCTGCCAAGAGTTTTAGTGGCATGATCTTGCTGGCAATACCTATTTGTCTCTCAGCATAAATACACTCACTGGCTCTTGGCCTGAAAACTGTAGTTAATCTGTCATAATCCTTTCAAAATTCTTCTGTTCAGAGGCTGTTAAAAAGTATTTAGTTCTTCCAAACTCACTAGGGACAGTATGCATGCTTATATTTTTCTCAAGAAACTGAATAAATTCCCATCCAGAGTGATCGTAGCAGCTTTTCAGAATTGTGCAGAATCCATATCAAATAAGTGGGTAAGGTGCCTATTTTCTGACAGTGGATGTGTCTGCTTAAGTATTTGCACTGGATTATAATCAAGCTCTGAGTAAGAAGATTAAACAGACAAGGGCAGTGAAACTTCAAAGGCTGACCAAACGTGCTTTGTGAGTTTTTATTCCACTGATCTGTAATGCCTGCTTTTCCCTTCCTCTCATTAGCACTGAAAAATAAGCCAGCAGTGCATCATGTATTATTTGTATGTGGTGGATTCGAGGTGTGGGTGTGCAATGCTTTTTTAAGTGCAGTGGCAGATAACAGACTTTATTAAAAATAACTATAATACAATGACTGCACAGCTGGGAATTCAGATATACTCTAAAGCTCACTTTAGAAACATAACTGCAAAAGCTTTCCTTCCAAACATAAATGAGGAACAGAGAGCCTTAGACTTCAGGTTCTGGCTCCAAATTGTAGCTAACTTTAATACTTCTCCATGAAGAAGATCAAGTAGCAATGAAAAGTTGTCTCTCTTTGCAAAGTAAAAAGAATAGGGTGAAATAACAACCTGCATTGACAGTGTACAATCCAGTTGTTTTGATGATTGTCAGGTTGTCTTTTCAGTATTCTGTCTGGAGGAGTCACATACACAGTATCGCTTATCAACACATCCCGAACTTATCTCCCCTGAAATGCTTACAGTAGGGTTTCCAAAACTAGGGGTTACCGATCTCTCGGGGGGGTTCATGGAGAGGATGTATCTATCTATCCAGGCACTTACATGGCCCTCATTTCTACAGTAGCTGAGCACCCGGGAAGGGGAGTTAGGAACGGTCACACACAAAATTAAGTATATTTAAAATGGCAAAAAAATGGATAAACACAAGCCCGGAATGCTGTACCCCTTTAAAACCTCTACATGGATATGAGTACCCCAACTAGGGGTTTGTTGTAGACTAGCACAGCACGTGTGTTCATGTGAAACAGGCTGCTAGAGACTCGGCTAGTGAAACATGATTAATCTCTTATGGGAGGATGGTTATGTGGGTGTGCCTGGATTTACCTAACACAAAATGGTAAAAATCGAATTAAAAATGTTATTTAATGTGTACCACAAAGCACAGCTACCCATGCACGTGGACAATGGCAAAATGTGCTACCGAACTGGAAAACTGGATGACAGCACTGCTGAACCTCACATAACCACATTGCATCTATCATTCAGTTTGTGGAGCTCACTTCTGGCCAAGGGTCAGTGCCGGCTCCAGGGTTTTGGCCGCCCCAAGCAGCCAAAACCAAAAAAAAAAAAAAAAAAGCCGCAGCCGCAATCGCAATCGCGATCTGCGGCGGCAATTCGGCGTGAGGTCCGCCGAATTGCCGCCGAATAGCTGGACCTGCCGCCCCTCTCCGGAGTGGCCGCCCCAAGCACCTGCTTGAGAAGCTGGTGCCTGGAGCCGGCCCTGCCAAGGGTTGATTCAGAAAGATTGATGGTTTCAAAATGAAGGTAGCAGCAACAGATTACAGTGACAGCTCAGAAAAGTAAAAGTAAATGCAGCATAGAATGACACATGGGTTTTACATCAGTTGATTCGAAACCACCGGTTGTAATGTGCTCTAAAATGCTGGTTGCTGCCAAGAGCATGATGTCTTCAAAGTTATTGCAACATTTAAAAAGGGAACATTGAATTGGATTGTGGATTTTTGGGGAAAGAAAGCCTGAAGCCTGGAAAATGCAACAAGACTTGATTATTCAGACTGGCATTGTCAGTAGGAGTGCCCTTCAAACATCTTATTTGATATTTGTACAATCATGCAACTGCAAAAGTCATTTAACATTACGGAAAATCTTAGGCTTTCCTTCACAATATACATGGGTTCAGAAGTTACAGAGGCTGAAGTAGATATATTTTCTCAGATAGCACTGTTTTATGCCATATTAACCACATGGCTCAAGAAATCAGAGAGTGAACTGATTTCAAAACTCAGGAAAAGTGATTACTCAGCAATTCAGCTTCATGAATATCCAATGTCTTTGCTGCTGCAAACCTGCCAGCATATTTGAGCTATATTTCTGCTGGTACTATTGCAAAAGACTTGCTGTCTTCTAAAGCTGTGCCAAACACATACAAGGAGAATGTTCATTTAAAATGTTTGGAAAACAAATATTTCCATTTTCATTGCGAGCAGCGTATTGCAATTTACACGGATGGGGCCAAAGCAATATGTGGAAGGAAATAAGTCCAGGCCATACTGATCCACAGCATTGTATCTAATCCCTGAGGGCTGCACTGTTTCAGATGCCATCAAATTTCCGATGCTAAGAAAATGCCTGATAATTAACCTGTTCCATGTGGTTCATAAAGCTGGAGTGAATTTCATTAAGTGCTGTCTAATGAATTATTGACTTTTGCAATGCTCTATGATGGCACGGGTTCCATTCACCAGCAACTCCTATCAAAATGAAGGGAGGTAACTCTTACCTGTTACATTGATAGCTTGACTGTTTGAAATAAGAGCCAGAGTACAGGCTTTCCTAAATGACCAACTTTCTCTCCTTGCTGGTTATTTAAGTAATTATTGATTGGTGACATGCTTTTCCTTCTTTGGGGACTTTAGTGAAGTGAACTCTTCTCTCCAGGGACAGAATATGAATTTCATCCAGAAGACAGGTTTATACATATCTTTGAATTGTGACTGTGGTTTCCATTTTGTACCTCTTTAAAATCAAAGTATCCTTTTCAAATCTTCATACTTAGTTCGTTTTGGTGTTAGAATGGTGACAAAGTTTTGCCTGCTCAGGGTCAAGGTTACAGGTTCTGAGAATGGGGATCGCAAGCGCAGAGTTTGGGAAACCTTGGTATACAGCTATTTCTGAGCTGTACTCTCCATTCATTGTTTTGAAATCTAATTGAACTACGTTGCTGCAATGGACTTTCTAATTGCATTGCACAGAACTGGGGCATTGTTTTAGCTCATCTACAATTCCTGTTTGAAAAACATTGTGAGCTTGATATGATGAGTTCTGGTTTGCATTTGAAGGGAAAATGGTCCCACACAATTCCAATTTGTCTTCATAATTAGTGTCCTCCTTCCCTGCTCCCACGATGCCTTGGTGGAGGAGTTCATGCTTTCCCCAGCAGATGAGAGTACCCTATTAGAATTTAAGGAGTCTAGCCTCCTGAAACGTGCATTGTAAATATCTCATTTGACAATCAAAGCTATATTTCAGGAAGGAAACTAAGAGGTAGACATTTTATGGTATCGGCCACTCAGCAAATATATCAATATTTTATTTCCCTTTTCCTATTTCAGGGTCAAAAGGCTTGGATAGAGAAGACCTTTTCAAAAAGAGAATGCATCTACATAATTGCCAACAACAAAGATGTTAACAGGTGACAATTTTTAAGCATTTACATTAGTAGATAAAACAATACTTATCACTGAAGTCAATGGAATTGTTCTGAATGTACATGATGTAGCTGAGAGCTGATTTCTATTCACTGTGCTTGAGGGAAAGAAGGCAAGGGAGCAAAAGTGAAAGTGAGGCAGAGGGCTTGTCTACACAGAGCAGAAATGTACACTGGGCTGGGGGAGGAGGGATTTCTAAAACAAACTAATGTGTTGCTCATTAGTTAGTCCATGTAGAAACTGCTGGAGTGCACTAAAAGTACCATAGTGTGCTTTAATATAGTACTGTTAGAGACCAGCAGGGTCTACGCCGTTCAACACATAATGCGCTTTAGAAATCACACACCCTAAGGTGCATTACTCCACTGTGTTGACAAGCTCATACACTTGCACACTCTGCATAGAACGGAAGAAAAGGAGCAGAGAGGAGGCCCAGACTGGAGGAGTGGAATGAGTGTTGGGGAAGAAGATGGAGATAAGGCCAGAGAAGCAGAATGTAGCAACTCCTTGAAGATTTCATAAAACCAGAATACAACTTTACGCTGGATTCTGAGATAGTTGAGAAGCCAAGAGAATGGTATAATCCTGGTTCATGAAGCAAGATAGTAGCATGGCCTTATTTTTCTGGATGTAGTTGTACTGTAATACTTAGTATTACTGCTACTGTATTATCAATTGGCTAAATTGTGCCCTGCTTGAGTGGCTGCCCAGAAGTGGAAGGGGGTTCAAGGTGCCCCCTTATGCTGTTGCACAGGTTACCCACATTGTGTGTAGCAGCAGAAAAAGGGAGACAGGCTCTACAGAGCTGCTATTTTCCCCAGCACAGGAACCAGACCCTCAGGGTCCAATCCTCTTACAGGAGTGACATGAAACATTTAATCCAAGGGTCAGCAACGTTCAGCACGCGGCTCGCCAGGGTAAGCACCCTGGCGGGCCGGGCCAGTTTTATTTACCTGCTGACGTGGCAGGTTTGGCTGATCGCGGCCCCCACTGGCCACGGTTCGCCGTCCCAAGCCAATGGGGGCGGCGAGAAGCGGCGCGGGCGAGAGATGTGCTGTCCACGGCTTCTCGCCGCCCCCATTGGCTTGGGACGGCGAACCGTGGCCAGTGGGGGCCGCGATCGGCCGAACCTGCCGCGTCAGCAGGTAAATAAAACTGGCTCAGCCCGCCAGGGTGCTTACCCTGGCGAGCCACGTGCCAAACATTGCCGACCCCTGATTTAGTCCTTAAGCACTAAACAACACCTGTGAGCTGGCACCTCTGAAAAGTGGGTTTGGTATGTGTGCTTAGGTATGGCTCACAGGAGGTGTTTCAGCGACTCATAGAAAGTCCTATATGCCAGATACAAAATAGGTAGGTAAGCCAGAATCATTTGTGTCTGAAAACTAATTTTTTGTTTTGGGGGGAGTTTGGTTTCTTTTTTAAAGCGGACACTATCAGATATTGGAGACAATATGTTCATCGTCAGTGCAAAATCTAACTTTGGTTTCAGGTGCTGCTGTGGCCAGCTTATTAGTCAACATATTCCAATTCCTCCAAGTACAGCAGCTAACAAAAATGGAGAGGAAACAAAGCAATTGGAACCTCAGCCAGAAAAATGGTCCGTCAGTAAACACACCCAAACATGTCCAACAGATGCCTACGGAAATCTTGAGTTCCAGGGAGGTGGACATTCAAATAAGGCCATGGTAAGGAACAGAACACATGCTATACAAACATCTGTCATCTAGATCCCCAGCTCACTGAGGGCCTGATCCAAGCTTGACAATGTTGGAGACTAGAGTCCTGTGTCTTTCAGCAGAGCAGGTATAGTATACATAGCCGCAATACAAGCTTCTCCACTCAAGCATTCCTCTGTGCCTGATCGCTGTTCTAGAAGGAGCCACTCCTGGAATTGCTCCCTGTGCACATTTGTCCCATGGCCTCCTGTAAGACTGCCAAATGAGAGACACTGAGGTGCAAAGGAGAACAACCTATTGCAAAACCAATAAAAGTTACAGAAAACAAACACATATGGTTCTCCCATCCCCGTTTAATAGAATGCCAGTAGTTTAAAAAGAAATTGCCATAAGGTCATGATTTTAGAAGTAAATATAATATAAAAAGCCAATGCTTAAGAGGTAGAAAAAATAACAAAACAATGAAATGTTGCATAAGCCAACTTCTGGCAATGTAGGTAAGGACTCTAGTTTGGTAGTCAAAACAGGATTCGATTAACCACAGAAAACATCTTGATCTTTTTCAGGGAGGTAATTTCCCCTAGTTCAAAATCCTAATGAAAACTTAGTACTTCCCCTTTCCAACCCAAGCTGGGGTTTTTAAAATGGCAACCTCTTTTACTTATAGATTTCATAAATTCCTATACTCCAAGACCAGAAGGGACCACTGTGATCATCTACAGGGCCGCCAAGAGCAGATTCAGGCCCCGGTGAAAAAAAATTTTCAGGCCCCCTGGCAAGGGCTGACCGGCTAAACAGCCAGGGAAATCGGGCCCCAGGCCCCCTTCCGGACCACCAGGCCCCAGTAATTTGTACCGGCTTCCCCACCCACCCTCGTCGGCCCTGATCATCTAGTGTGACCTCCCATACAACATTGGCCACAAAACCTCCCCCCACACACAAATTTCTAGAGCATATCTTTTAGCAAAACACCCAATCTTGATTTAAAAGTTGCCAGTGATGTATAAACCACCACAATCCATAGTAAATTGTTCCAGTGGTTAATTATTCTCACTGTTAAAATTTATGCCTTATTCTGAATTTGTCTAGCTTCAACTTCCAGTCATTGGATCATACATTATATCTTTCTCTGCTAGATTGACTACTATCAAATATTTGTTCCCCATGTAATGAATGGCACATTCTCAGCTCCTCAACAGTGGAACAATGCGACTCAGGCTTACTATTTCTTCTCATTACAAGCAATATAGAAACTTTGTGATACAATGTTTAAAAAGCATTAAAATCCTTCCTTGCTCATGTTAGACTTGTTGGTTTCTCAATTCTCAGTCAATGGAAGGTATAACAAAGAAAATAGCACCGTAATATTAAGGCACTGTTACAAACTATTTTGCAGTATATACGTGTGTCGTATGACACCAAACCAGATTCTCTGCTTCATCTCATGGTGAAAGACTGGCAACTGGAACTTCCCAAGCTTTTAATCTCTGTCCATGGGGGCCTCCAGAATTTTGAATTGCAACCTAAATTGAAACAAGTATTTGGGAAAGGCCTGATCAAGGCTGCCATGACAACAGGAGCCTGGATTTTCACTGGAGGAGTTAGTACTGGTAAGAAATTACCATCTTCTGAATTTTACTTATGGAGTAAATGTTTCTACATATGATCTTTCTCAGTGGTAGAAGACATGAAAGTGCATAAGTGATTCATAGGTCATGAGGCCAGGAGGGACCACTGCAACCATCTAGTCTGACCTCTTGCATAACACAAGCCATAGGTCTTCCCTGAACTAATTCTTGTTTGAATTAGAGCATATGTTTTAGAAAAACATCTAATCTTGATTTAAAATTGCCCAGCGATGGTGAATCCACAACGTTTAGTAATTTTGTCCCAAAGGTTTATTACCCTCTCTGTTAAAAATGTGCACCTTATTTCTAGTCTGAATTTGTCTAGCTTCAACTCCTAGCATTGGATCTAGTTATGTCTTTATCAGCTAGGTTGTAGAGCCCACTATTATCAAATTTCTGTTCCCCATGTTGGTACTTATAGACTGTGATCAAATCACCCTTTAACATTTTCTTTGTCATAGTAAACAGATTGAGGTCTTTGAGTCTTTCACTATAAGGCATGATTTTCAATCCTTGAATCATTCTCCTGGCTCTTCTCTGAACCCTCTCCAATTTTTCAACATCCTTTTTGAATTGTGAACACTAAAACTAGATAAAATATTCCAGTAGTAGTCGTACCAGTGCCAAAATCAGAGATCATCTAACCTATCCTACTTCTACTCAAGATTCTCCTATGTATATATCCAAAGATCACATGAACCCTTTTTGGCTATAGCGCTGGACTGGGAGCTCATGTTCAGTTGATTATCCACCATGATCCCGAGGTCTTTTTCAAAGTCATTGCTTCCAATGATAGAGTCCCCCATCCTATAAACATGGCCTGTATTCTTTGTTCCTGGATGTTATGAGCTTATATTTGGCAGTATTGAAACACAAATGACTTGCATCCAGTTTACCAAGTGATCCAGTTTGCTCTGTATCAGTCACCTGTCCTCTTAAGGACATAAGAATGGCCATAGTGGGTCAGGCCCATGGTCCATCTAGCCCAGTATTCTGTCTTCTGACAGTAACCGGATGCTTCAGAGTGAGTGAACAGAACAGGGCAATTTATTGAATAACCGAAAATCTCATAATGCCTGTATATAAATCCCTGGTATGCCCACCCCCCATCTTGAATCTGCGTACATCTGCGTACAGATCTGGCCACCCCCTCTCAAAAAAGATATATTGGAATTGGAAAAGGTACAGAGAAGGGCAACAAAAATGATTAAGGGTATGGAATAGCTTCTGTATGAGGAGAGATTTAAAAGATTGGGAGTTTTCAGATTAGAAAAGAGATGACTAAGGGGGATATGATAGAGGTCTATGAAATCTTGACTGGTGTGGAGAAAATGAATAAGGAAATGTTATTTACTCCTTCAGATAACACACGAACTAGGGGTCACCCAATGAAATTAATAGGCAACAGGTTTAAAATAAACAAAGGGAAGTACCGTATATACTCGATCATAAGCCGGTTCATTTATAAGCCGACCCCCCCCCAAGATGGATAAGCAAAAATGGAAAAATTTTATAACCCGTTCATAAGATGACCCTATAATTCAGGGGTCAGCAAACTTTGGCTCCCAGGCCATCAGGATAAGCCGCTGGTGGCTTGTTTATATCCAAGATGGTTTGGTTAAACCGAGATGGTTTGTTTATATCGAGCGTCCGCAGGCACGGAGGTAAACCTAAGTAAACAAAGTGTCCCGGCGTGCCAACTGCTTACCCTGACGGGCCAGGACAGCAACTGGTGGGGAAATTTTTTGGGGGGGAGAAGCTGGGAGTCGGGAGTAACCCCTGTGACCATCCCCCACATGACCCCACCCCTAGCCCGGGACCCCCACATTCTCCCCATTCCACCTTATCTGGAGAGGATGTCTCTGGCCTGGCTGGAGCTGCTTCAGCAGACTGGGCAGCGCGGCCGCAGCATGTTCCAGCAGGCTGGGCCGGGTGGCACGGCCGCAACGTGCTCTGGCGGGCCGGACAATGCGGCCAAGCAGCACAGCTGCAGCCTGCCAGCCCCAGAGCTGCAGCTGCTTTGGAGGCTGGGGGGGGAGAGAGCAGCATGGCCAGAAGTGGAGAGACTCTGGCCCCGCCTCTTCCCTTCTGGCTCTGCTGGCTGTGCTGCCTCTCCTTGCTCCCTCTGTTGGGGGGAGGGGCTGTGTCCCACCTCTCCCTCTCTATACCCGTTCATAAGCCGACCCCCTTCTCTGGTGCTTCCCTTTTTTACTAAAAAAATTCAGCTTATGAACAAGTATATACAGTATTTCTTCACACAACACACAGTCAGTCTGTGGAACTCTTTGTCAGGGGATGTTGTGAAAGCCAAAACTATAACAGGATTCAGAAAAGAGCTAGATAAGTTCATTGAGTATAGGTCCATCAGTGGCTATTAGCCAGGATGGGCAGGGATGCGACACCATGCTCTGAGTGTCCCTAGCCTCTGTTTGCCAGAAACTGGGAGTGGACGATAGGGAATGGATCACTTGATGATTGCCTTGTTCTGTTCATTCCCTCTAAAGCACCTGGCATTGGCTACTGTCAGAAGACAGGATACTGGGCTAGATGGACCACTGGTCTGACCCAGTATGGTCATTCTTATGTTCGTCCAGTGGACCCACTGATTTTTTTGCCCCACTCTTCATTATTTACCACTTCCCCAATCTTTGTGTCATCTGCAAGATTTTGGTTTCTTCTGGGTCACTGATAAAAATGTTAGAAAGCAGAGGGCCAAGAACCAGTCACATACTCTCAGATCGTAAAATGTAATTGTAAATGGGGAATCATCACTGTCCATCAGTTTTTAATCTATTTGATGTGTGCTGTGTTGATACTGACTGAGCTTCAACATACTCAGATGTAATTTCTTTTCACCATATTTCTAGTATATGGTGTGGAGGGGTAAATTACACTATATCTTTATAATTGGTTATTTCATAGAAAATGTATGCAAACTAAGGGTCTGATCCTTCATTATGATGCAGCAGGCAGATCTCTGTGCCTGCATGGGGGCCTCTTTGACAGATTTTTCATAGGTATATATTACATGCCCTCCTAAGACTCTCACAAATGTAAGATGGTGATTGCTCTTGAGAACAATTTTTAAATAAAGAAATGTTTGATTTATTAGATATCTATCATTTAGCTTGCTGCCATATCTCACACACAATAAGACCCCAGTTTTGCCAAGACTTACACATGTGCTTAAGCTAACACACTATGAATCACACTGAAGCCAATGGTACTAATCACAGTGTGTCGGTTTAAGCTCTGAATGAGAGTCTTTGCAGGACTGGGGTTGAAGTGACTTCAGTGGGGCTTCATGAGGATGCAGGGTTCACCCACACACATTACAATATAAGATAAGTGCCTAAGAAAGCAACTGGAATAAGGATGGTTTCTCTCTTTGGGCTCTACTACTTCAAAGTGTAATCTAAGTGCAGCTACTCATAGGAGGCAGTTACCTGCCTCAGCTTCAGTTTTGACTGTTTCACTCCATTTCTAGTTTCCTGGACTTCCGAGCAATATCTGAATTATTGCATTTCCTCAAGCTATAGTAAAGTTGACTGATTTTTCTTGGTGTATCATAAGTCATAGCTATTAGAAGTGGTAAAAACTTATTTGGTCATTTAGACCCGTCTCCTTTTCAGTGCAGGATTATTTTCTATTGTATAGTATCCAGTGCTTTGTCCACCTCAGTTATAAATTATTCAAGGAATGGTTCTTTCATCAATACCTTTGGAAGGCTATTCTATTATAAGTGTGTCAACAAAATGAAGAGACAATATAGGACGAGGGACAGTGTTACAACAATGTTTTTCCACTCATATTTTATGTTTTTTATATTTAAATGGACCCTATCCACTTGAAACTCACATTTTCCTGCAACAAAAATTCTCTCTTTTAGTTACAAATGGCACCTAAGATTGCTAGAACTGAAAAAAATTAGCAAGAACTACTTTTTACTATTTTTGTTTGTTTTCTTTGTGTATTTTATAGTGCTTTCTCCCCCTTGATGTGAAGATCCTTGTATGCAGAACAAGGGAGCAGAAAACTGTTTAATATAAAAAAATTAAAGTTTTTTTTTTAAATTTCAAAGCATATTATTTAAAGGATGATTTATCAGTAACTAGAGTTTTCTGAAAACAGTTTCAAAAATTGTGTGTGCCTTTCAAGTATATTACACTGTAAAGTTTGAAAATAGTAGCTAAGTACGTATCAGCACTTCAGCATAAGCCTCTGAAATGTCAAGAATGAATTTAAATGAATTGTACCTGTAGGAGTAATTCGCCATGTGGGAGATGCCTTGAAAGATCATTCTTCCAAGTCCAGAGGACGAATCTGTGCCATAGGAATTGCACCATGGGGCATTGTGGAAAATAAGGAGGATCTGATTGGGAAAGATGTAAGTCTCTTCTGTAAAAAAAACTGTCATGTAGTGGGATATCAACTGTGTAACAAAATGTTTCATCTGTTTGCAGTTCTTGTGTATTTGTGTTTTTCCCTCTTTCCAGAGTATTTCTAGAGCTGAAATTAATGTACATTATTGTAACATTCTCCATCTGATTATGCTCAAAATGTTTTGCTGAGGAAAGAAGGAAAAAGGTAACTAGCTGGGCAGGTATGTGGCATCTGCTCCATGTGCAAAGAGGAAAGGAAGGAGCTGAAGATGACAATTTACCTTTAGTCTCTCAATGGAGACATGAGAGAGGGTAGTCATCAGTGTCCTAAGGGGTAATAGATGTTGATTGATTTTAGTCTTGAATTCCAGCATATTGCATGTGGCTCTGTGATCTCCCGCAGCTACTGTTGATGACACAAAGGACAATTCATGCGAGCTATGAAGCTTGTTCTGTTTTCAGCACAGCTACAGGTATAATAGATGTGTCATAGATAGACAATGCTTGGATCCTTCTAGGAAGCTGATTACTCTTGAGAACACTTTTTCAATAACAATATACTTATGATGTATTCATTTCACTTGCTGCAATATCAATACAAAATAAGTATAGTGTGTGTAGCTAAAAAGGTACTGCTTTAGTGCAAGTAGCAGGGGCCTGTTTTTTGTGTACTGGAAATTGCTGGGTTCTAACCCCAATGCCATATGCTGAGAGTTTTGTAGACATCCAGGGTGCCCATACATGGGCAACACATGGGATTCATTATAGATTGGCATTCAGCTGTTGAATATGAATTACTCGGGGCTCCAGGTTATGCAGAAGAAAATGTTGGCAAATTGGCTGAGGGAATTACCACAATACAATGGCTATGGAGAAGGTTTTTAGCATTTGTAAAGGAGCAAGTGAGATATCCTTTAGTTACTGGCTGGACAGCTAAAGACAGGCTCTTCTTTATTTCAGATTATAAAGGCCTCTATTACTAGATTCTCTTCCTGGTGTTGCATGTTGTTATGTTGAAAATTGTGGCTGTGGGTTTGTTACCTGTGTATATAGTAGCAAATAAAGCCTTTTTTTATCTTTATGCACGTATCCCTTTGACAGGTGTCAAGAGTTTACCAAACAATGTCAAACCCTCTAAGTAAGCTCTGTGTGCTCAACAGTTCTCATACACACTTCATCTTAGCGGACAACGGCACACTTGGTAAATACGGAGCTGAAGTTAAGTTGCGACGTCAACTGGAAAAACACATCTCCCTTCAGAAAATTAACACACGTAAGTTCAGTGGGAGATTTTAGACAAACTGTGAATATTAATATCTTGAATGAAGTGGATTTTTTTTTTTTAATATTTTTGTTGGACTGAAATTTAGATTTTTTTGTGCCGGCTGTTGACCATAGATTGAAACTTGATCAGATCAGTGTAACTGGAACAAAAACATGTGCTGCCTGATTACTAACACAGAAGGCTTGAATCTAACAGGATGGGAAACATAGAAGAGTAAGGATCAGAAAAGGAGAAAGGGAAGGTGAGGAATAATAGAGAGAAGGAAATTCAATGACACAAGACTTTAAGTGAAAGAGAGTCATGAAGGAAAAGAAAGATAAAGATATTTTGTATACTTCAAGCCAATGTTCAGAGGCCTCACTGAATACACTCCAGGGAATAATGCTTCATCTAATTCCTTTTAACTAGTATTCTGTGAATCTCTGTGGTTCCTGTTTCCAAGAGGGTGCGCTAACATTTTTTATTTCTCTCTATTTGGGTTTGTATCCCTTGAGTTTCGCTTTGAATTTCACAATCAAAATTCTGCTACTCTTCTAATGAATGTAACCAGAGATTTGGATTTTTAATGAATCTCTAACCTAGGCAAATCTCACCTAGTTTAAGGGTTTCACATGTAAAGTTTCATGCAGATCTGCTGTTTACTTCTTCCCCATTATCCATTTCTAAATCATTTATCAGATGCATTTTGTGTGATTTCTCTCAAGACTTGATCAGTGATTTCTTTCTCCATTGAACCTTCTGTAACATCCTGATCTCGAAAAAATTTATAAAAAAAGTAGATAGATAAATGAGAAAGATGGCTGGGCTGGTTTTCCTGTAGTTGCCCAGCAGTAATTATTTTTATTCTAAATAATGCATAGTTATTGAATAATGTTTCAAAACAGGAGGCCGATTTGGGAATCTGCAACTGAGACAAGGGCAAAATGAAAACTGCATTCATCGACATTTCAGCTTTAAAAATTTTCTGCTGCCTCTTCAGACATATCATTGAAGTTTGAGTCTCTTGAGCTTATTATCAGAGGACTGGAAATGGGCACACTTTTAAAATAACAATTAAAAACGTTAATTAGATCTCCTGAGTTTGAGAATTTGGCATTCACCAGGTATGGATTCCTAAACTCTGGCAGGAATAACTAGGCTTGGAAATACTCCATGTTATCTAATAAATATTAATAGTCATTGATTTTTCCCCCTCACTCAAAAATCAATGGGAGGAAAAACAGCATCATTAATAATTGACTGTACTTTTTAAATAGTCTATGATCTTGCTTGGTGGGTGGGGTGGGGATATGAGGGAGGTGAGAGAGATAAGTTAATATGAAATAATAGTATTTTTTAGAACCCTGCATGGATACAAATTTGTATCTGCATCCAATCCATGGATATAAAGCAGATATCCACAGATTTGCAGGGCTCTAAACATTTTCTCTTTCTGATACCCCCTGATTTCATGAAGGTCTTATGAAATATTTGAGACCTTTGTAAAACCAGGGTTTTGTAAAAATAAACTTTTGGTTTTGATGTGAATTTCAGAAAACATGGAGATTTGGGGTCAGAAAATCTGGTTTTACATATGTAATATGATTTTTATTTTTGAACCTGTTAGGAATCTCAACTTCAGCCAGTGGGCCAATTTGTTCTCTCAGTTGCAACCAGATGCCCAGTGCTTTTACAGTGGTGTAACTGAGAAGAGAATTTGGCCCATTACTTTTCAAATCAACAATAATTAGTATATGTAAAGGGGGCTTTTTAATTTCAAGATTGAAAAAAGAAGGTGATTTAAAAAAAATAATTAAAAATAAAATCTTTCCTATAGTTGAAATAAATCTTAACATTTTTAGTGCCTCAAGTAGTGCTGATAATCCTAGGGAGCTTTCAGTGGCTATTATTTCTTAAATAAGCGGAAATCAATTCAAAATAGCAGTGGCATAGGGACTGATAGCAGTTACTAACTGGGGTTTTTAAATGGTCTTAAAAAAGCAGAACATAATAGAGTGTCAGGTAAAGGCTAAAGCACCTTTGTTTTATACACTTCTGGAGTTTGGTTTTCTTCCTTTCTTGTTTAATTGGTGTTTGGTCATTTCACCATCTATAAATCTAAAGTTGGGAATCTGACAAAGTACAAGAGTTAACAACATGCTCTGTGGGAAGCCTCAATCCAGTTACTAGTGGCCACATAATTTAGAAAATAAGTCACCCCAAGTGGCATTATTTGGCACCCTTGTTGGATGTCTAAGCAGAGATGTGAAAGGCTCCCTGGGTAGTGATCAATGGCTCCATGTCTAGTGGGCAGCCGGTATCAAACAGAGTGCCCCAAGGGTCAGTCTTGGGGCCAGTTTTGTTCAATATCTTCATTAATGATCTGGAGGATGGCGTGGACTGCACCCTCAGCAAGTTTGCAGATGACACTAACCTGGGAGGAGTGGTAGATACACTGGATGATAGAGATAGGATACAGAACAACCTAGACAAGTTAGAGGATTGGGCCAAAAGAAATCTAATGAGGTTCAACAAGGACAAGTGCAGAGTCCCTGCACTTAGGACGGAAGAATCCCATGCACTGCTACAGACTAGGGACCGAATGGCTAGGCAGCAGTTCTACAGAAAGGACCTAGAGGTTACAATGGATGAGAAGCTGGATATGAGTCAACAGTGTGCCCTTGCTGCAAAGAAGGCTAACAGCATTTTGGGCTGTATAAGTAGGGACATTGCCAGCAGATTGAGGGACACGATCATTCCCCTCTATTCGACATTGGTGAGGCCTCATCTGGAGTACAGTTTTGGGCCCCACGCTACAAGAAGGATGTGGAAAAATTGGAAAGAGTCCAGCGGAGGGCAACAAAAATGATTAGGGGGCTGGAGCACATGACTTCTGAGGACAGGCAGGAGCGCTGCCAGCTTTTTTGCCGCCCTAAGCGGCAGAAGGTCCCGTCCCCGAAATGCCACCCCCGACAGAGGCGGCGGAAGGTCCCGCCCCTGAAATGCCGACGACGACCGGGGCGGCCGAAGATCCAGCCGCCGCGGTTGCCGCCCCCCAAATATTAGCACCCTAGGCGATCGCCTAGGTCGCCTAATGGGTTGCGCCGGCCCTGAAGGGAGGCTGACGGAACTGGGATTGTTTAGTCTGCAGAAGAGAAGAATGAGGGGGGATTTGATTACTGCTTTCAACTACCTGAAAGGGGGTTCCAAAGAGGATGGATCTAGACTGTTCTCAGTGGTACCAGATGACAGAACAAGGAGTAATGGTCTCAAGTTGCAGTGGGACGTTTAGGTTGGATATTAGGAAAAACTTTTTCACTAGGAGGGTGGTAAAGCACTGGAATGGGTTACCTAGGGAGGTGGTGGAATCTCCTTCCTTAGAGGTTTTTAAGGTCAGGCTTGACAAAGCCCTGGCTGGGATGATTTAGTTGGGGATTGGTTCTGCTTTGAGCAGGGGGTTGGACTAGATGACCTCCTGAGGTCCCTTCCAACCCTGATATTCTATGATTTAATGGCTCTATGATTTAATGGGCATAAAGGCTGAACCAATCTCTGGGATACCTCCAGATCAGATATAGGACACATTGGTGGGACAGTGTGGGGAGACTTGACCTACCGCTGTCCATGCTGTGCCTGTTCTGCAGAGAGACAAATTAAATATGCAGGGTTGCTGTTGTGGTACCTTCCACAGTCTCTCAGTGAACTTTTTAAAAAAACAGACAACCTCTTTATGAAAAGTTGATCATTTTACAGAATTAAGAACTTGATCCAAATGCTCATGGGTAGTGAAATCAGACAACTTGCACCTAATGCTTTTTGCCTTGCATTTTCCTGAGTTGTAAGTGATCATGTGACCAAGACTCCAGTGACCATGTGACCTGTGGGCTTCCCTTTGTCATCCTATGCCTGGAGTTCATAGTGAGGCAGGGACAGCAAAGGGATGCTCAGTTGTCGTCTCTTACATCGGCCAGCCATTTCAACCTAATGATAAAGAGAGCAAATTAATACTTCTATCTGAAGAGAAAGCCTAGGTGGATGTCATGTTGAGGATAACATGGTGTATAAGTACCAAACTAGTCAAAAGTAGCAAGGAGACAATAGCCTGGAGCCATCAGAATATTAATTGGGGTAATAAGGTATTAGAGTTAGTATAGTTGATCTAGCAGCAGATGGATTCTAACAAGATTCCCATGCAACTGAGATTGCAAAACGGATCACTTAATGCGTGTGTGAACAAATAGACAGTAAGTAGCAGTACCGAAGAAAGTCGGCTGGGAGACATTTTGCTTTCTTTCTTTTGGGGCTGTGGAGAAACATAGGCGATATCTTTCACGCCATCACCCAATCATGCGCACTCTCCATTTCTTTTCCTGAAGCTTCCTCGCTGCTCTGGTTCACTGGGAAGCCATAACACAGAATTCACACACGTTCACAGCATTCCACCTCTTTGAAACAAACCCAGCACTGTTACTGGTGTTTAATGACACACCTGTTTCTTTTACAGGACTGGGACAAGGTGTGCCAGTGGTTGGGCTCATAGTTGAAGGGGGTCCCAATGTGATCTCTATCGTCCTGGAATGTCTGCGAGAAGAGCCCCCTCTCCCTGTTGTTATCTGTGATGGCAGTGGACGAGCATCTGACATTCTGTCTTTTGCACACAAATATTCTGAAGAAGGGGGGTAAGACTTTTGGGATCATTACAAAGGCTGTGGACAGCTCAAGGCACTGGTGGTATGATACTACCTAGTTTGCTTCTATGTTGCCAGTAGAGGTGGATGAGAATTTTGAAATTTTGACATAAATTTTCATTCAAGTTACAAAATTGAATTTTGAAAACAAAAGGGATAAAACGTTCACGAAAATGTCCTGTTTTAATTCACCAACACATTTCTCAGTTTTCCCTCCTTCACCATCTTTCTAGTCTTCTCTAGTGTATTCAAATTTAATTGAAATTACTTATCAGAAATCAGTCTGTTTGATAGCTGACTGCTGCATGGCTGTCCATTGCAGTATGCATGACGCTATGTCCAATTTCCCTATCAGATGATGATGATGAGATAATTGCGTTCAGGCTATAGAAGTTGCTTGATGATGAGGTATCTTTGGAGTCCCTGCTTTCAGATTAGAGAGAGTAATTTTCTGATGAGCTCTTAATTCATCTACATTTTGTAGCTTCAGCAGTTTTGTTGCTCTGAATGCCTGTTGGTAATATTTTCCATCTTCTTGAAATAAATGTTTTATGAAGAAACCAGTGAAGGTTGGAGGGTTCACATCTCGTGTTACTTTCACAGATCAGATCAAATCATTTAAACATTGCCGAAACATTTTCAACTTTTTTTTATAGATTTTTCTTTAGACTTCATATTTTTAAATAGTCTGTATGAGCTTCCAGGCTCCCCTTGACAAGAACTCAGTTCATAGTCCACTTACAAATATAGTACCACCCAGTAGCATAACACAATACGCCCACCCCACTTTCCCCAAAATCCCATTCCTTCAGCTTTACAGAAAAGCATTTGCAGCATTTTAAGGTGAAATTAGTGGTCTTGTAAAATGTCCTCTGGAGATCTCTGGAGACTGAATTCCTTGGTTGATCCTCAAATGGAGGTACAAAACATGTAGCAGCATGGCTATCACCTCTGTGGATGAAAAGATGGTTCAGGCTCCTTGCCATTCAGTTTTTGGCTCCAGTGTTAAGATTTTCAGACATCCATATGGGAACCAATTTTGGTATGGCTCTCATGAGAGTACTGCTAACTCTTTTCATTAGTCCCATAGTCTTATATCATAAAATAGGAAGATCCTGGATAAATTATATGTTCTCAAAACAAAGAAACTGGACTAATGTAAAAATTCTTGTTGTTTTTTGTTTTAATGATGAAGTGTAATTTATATTATTTTTAGATATTTTCTCTTTTTTTTTCTATTAGGATAATAAGTGAATCCCTCAGGGACCAGCTTCTAGTTACCATTCAAAAAACCTTCAACTACAACCGGAACCAAGCCCATCAGCTGTTTGTCATTCTCATGGAGTGTATGAAAAAAAAGGAACTTGTAAGTGCCAGAACATTCATTCACAAATGCTTTAATCTTAGTACAGCCCTACCCTTCCTTTCAAATGCCATTTATATATTATTACTATTTATCTTTCATTCACAGAGTGCCAGAAATGTACACAATGATTCACAAATATAGACTAAGGCAAGATCACTCCCATCCCAAACAAGTTCCAACTTAATGACCAGATTCCCATTTAGGTGAATGGGAACATTCCAATGGACTTCAGTGGGACAGATTTGGGCCCTAAAATAGACATGATGGGAGGATCAGGTGCAGAAGGTAGTGAAAAGATAATTGGAGGAAGGATTCCCGGAAGAAGTGATTTTAGTCTTTTGTCTTGCATTCTTTTACAATTGACTTGTCTTTTTTAAGTCCTGGGGAAAAAATTGTTTTAAATGTTCTTAAGCATCAGTGTCATTCCTGATCCATGCTTGCCATGACAGTATTATCCACATCATTGGGTCACATTCCTTCATGTCCCACCAGGGGAGAAACTCACTTGTAAGGAAAAGAAAATTGTCTAGGATTCATAAATGTATTCATCCATCATCAGTCAATAGTGCTTGTACTCATGGGGTTATAGTCTGTTGTTTTTAGCATGCAAAAGGTACCAATGAATATTTCCACTTGGTTAATTGCAGCTGAGGATTTTTTTTCATATTTTCATCGTATGAATATATCCTCCCTTGTGACAAAGGGTAGATTTCCAATTAATTCTTTTTGGTTGCAAATCTGAAGCAGCCATTTTCAAACAACAACGACTTTTTAACAGCTTTGTTTTTAACAGCAGTTTCAACTGGCTAAGTCTAGCTTTTTCCATTTTCGGTGTTGTTTTTTCTATTCTAAATGCTGGTTATCTTTAGAGGTGGGAGTGGGACTGAAATACCAAACCCCTCTCTCCTAACTGCCTGCAGTAACCAGGTGTGCCACACTTTTAGTATGAAATTTAGGACAATTGCCTTATCTCTGCTATATCTGATTCTGTCCCTAGTGAAGCGATGCCACATCTCCATGAAATAGACTGAGGGGAGGTAACTAGGCTGAGCACTAGATGGAAAGAGGTACAGCTCTTCTCATGTGGGAAGATAACATCTCCTATCCCTTTATAATGAGAGTCTGTATTTCTCTCCTCTATTTCTTCTTCCAAAATGCTTCCTGCTTCTTAGGACTAAGTGTGCCAATCCTGTCTGCCGAGGGAATGTGGGACCCATTCTGGGATCCTCTGAGCCTATAATAGGGAATAAGGCTCAGAGGATGGTCTGAAGAGAGGCCCCAAAGGGCAGAAGCTCCGTTTTTTATTTGTTGGGACTTTTTAGTTAGTATTTCTTGGCTGTGATTTGGCCGGAGGGTTAAGAAACCCCTCTGGAACTGATTAGTGTGTGAGCTGAGACCCACCTTGGGGAGGGAAAATGAGGCAAGGAGCAGGAGTGGAATACTAGGCCAGCAGGAGGCACTATAGGGCAGCCACACACCATGACAGTCTGATCTCTATAAACAAGTTGACCCAGCTCTTCAAAGATAGTTAGGTGCCTAACTCCCATTGAAATAATTTAAATCCATGGGGTTTAGGCACTTAAATACCTTTGGGAAGTGGGACCATAGTTCCCCCTCATAACATGGCACTGTACACTGAGAAGTGTCAGGGAAAAGAAAGTATATTAATGTTTGTTTTTTCCCCACGTAGTTATGTGATATCTGCAGCAGTTTGCATTTCCAGAATGGGATCTGATTCTTGCAGATTAAATGAACAAAGATGTCTTAACCCAAGTCTAAATACTAAAGTTTATGCTTAAGGCTCAGTTCATCCACAATAAAGGGAGTACGCATGGAGTGAGGTGCTACTCCTTGTGTGCAAGAGCGGCAGATTCCAGCTCCTGCTCCTTACTCATGCATACTCCACTGACTCTCAATGACAGTTTTGACTTAATAAGATCCAAGTTAAGGACTTCAGAATTTGGTCCAATGAATGTAAGACACTAGTGAAAGATTCCATTGGGTCAGTTCTGTTAATGCTGGCCTCATTATAATTAACAAGAGCGTCATCAGTGTAAATGAGCCGTGTATCTCGTCCATCTCAAACTGATGTCTGGACAGTGTTCTATGGTTAGCATGATAAGGCCATGATTTCAGGCCTGATTGCAGGTAAAATGTACAAGTATCAGAGGGTAGCCGTGTTAGTCTGTATCTACAAAAACAACAAGGAGTCTGGTGGCACCTTAAAGACTAACAGATTTATTTGGGCATAAGCTTTCGCGAGTAAAAACCTCACTTCTTCGGATGCATAGAGTGAAAGTTACAGATGCAGGCATTATATACTGACACATGGAGAGCAGGGAGTTACTTCGCAAGTGGAGAACCAGTGTTGACAGGGCCAATTCAATCAGGGTGGATGTAGTCCACTCCTAATAGTAGATGAGGAGGTGTCAATTCCAGGAGAGGAAAAGCTGCTTCTGTAATGAGCCAGCCACTCCCAGTCCCTATTCAAGCCCAGATTAATGGTGTTGAATTTGCAAATGAATTTTAGTTCTGCTGTTTCTCTTTGAAGTTTGTTTCTGAAGTTTTTTTGTTCAATGATAGTGACTTTTAAATCTGTAATAGAATGACCAGGGAGATTGAAGTGTTCACTTACTGGCTTATGTATGTTACCATTCCTGATGTCCGATTTGTGCCCATTTATTCTTTTGCGGAGGGACTGTCCGGTTTGGCCAATGTACATGGCAGAGGGGCATTGCTGGCACATGATAGCATATATGACATTAGCGGATGTGCAGGTGAATGAGCCCTTGATGGTGTGGCTGATGTGGTTGGGTCCTCTGATGCTGTTGCCAGAGTAGATATGGGGACAGAGTAGGCAACGAGGTTTGCTACAGGGATAGGTTCCTGGGTTGGTGTTTCTGTGGTGTGGCGTGTAGTTGCTGGTGAGTATTTGCTTCAGGTTGGGGGGTTGTCTGTAAGCGAGGACTGGCCAGCCTCCCAAGGTCTGTGAGAGTGAGGGATCATTTTCCAGGATAGGTTGTAGATCGTGGATAATGCGCTGGAGAGGTTTTAGCTGGGGGCTGTATGTGATGGCCAGTGGTGTTCTGTTATTGTCCTTGTTGGGCCTGTCCTGTAGTAGGTGATTTCTGGGTACCCGTCTTGCTCTGTTTTTCATAGCCTTTTGCTGCCAAAACAAAATTTAGTAAGTTACAGAATGAGCATTCAGCAATTAGGGTAAATAATGGGAGTTATGAGACCAATTTGATCAGCTTAAATATTAATCCTGATGTCCCACTTTGGGGATAAAGAGCAGCAAACAGAACATCCAGAAATCCAGTTAATCAAATCTTTTCCATCAAATCAACTCTGAGTCTCAGCAGCCTCCAACTCTTTCCCCTTCTTCTGTCATATTCTTCTCTGTAAAAGTATAAAAAAGAAGCTGGTGTAGAGCTAGGAATCATAAAACAGAGAGAGAATGAATTTTAGAGACTGTCGCTATTTTTCTAGTCCTGCGATGAGCTGGATATATTAATATTTAAATATCTGATATATTTCTCCAGATCCAAACTTTAGGTAAAAATCTTGGCTAACGTATGATGGTCACAACACCATTGAATATCGTATACACTCAGTAACAGCAGTGTTAATGTGAACCCATCTTCTGGCAGCCCAGAGCACAAACAGTCTCTTCAGTGGGCTGGGTTGATGGGGTCTTGGCTGGGTCAAAAAGCCAAAATGTGCACAAAAAACAACCAGTCCACACCCTGATCTCCAAAGCCACTCTCTGCTCCAGTTGAGGAGCTCGGCAGGGCAGGCTGACTGTGGGATTTGAGGGGAGACAGTATTAGGATGGACACCTCTGACCCACACTTATCATGTTGGGGGGGGACTTTTGGAGAGGTGCTTATCTGCTGACCTCTTGTAGAATTTGGCCATTTGTCAATAAGCATCCACAGTTTTGGCACAAGTCGCAGACTCTTCATTCTAATAGTTACCTCAGTTTGCCAGGAGGCACTAACATCAATTCCCACAAATTTCAAGATAAGAATTAAATCCTTCAATGCCAGTCTGTAATTCCCTGCCTGTTTAGTGTCATAGTGGCCTCCTGTTTTTCACAAATGTTCTTTTCCTTTCTTGACTTCCAATAATTTCCTTTTGGAGGTACATCAGAAGGTGACATCATTCCTAGTGTTGAACTCCCATTGGTACTCTGGGGAGTTCAGCATTTGCATCAAGGAAAAATTATGCCGTTTCAAATTTACTTCCATTCCTTAGATTTTTATGCTTCTTAGTTCTCAGACCCTAGTTTCCTAAATAAAGGCCCAGTCCTGTGATTCTTATGCAATTTTTACTCAATCCTTACGCTAAGGACTGAACAGAAACTGAAGTAAGGTTCCAAGGATTGTGACATAATGGCCAACGTTGGTATGGTGGGTCCCATGCTTTTCTTGGCAGGGGGGCTAGGATACCACCCCTTACCCCTGCTCTTGGGGTGCCAAGGGCCCCCACTAGTGGCCCAGGAAGGTGGTAGAGGAGGGAAGCAGAGAAGGGGTCTGGGTTTGCTCCTCACTCTGAGCCCCAGTCCCTCTCAACCCCTATGGATTTCTTACCCTCTTCCCCCTTGGGTAGAGTTACCCTCGGTCCTTGACACTGGGGGAGGGAGTCTCTCTGCTGGGGCAGGGTCTCCCTTTCTCTGGTGTTTCAATTTTCAGCAACACACCTCCAAACTCCAGTCCTCTCTCCTTCCTCACTCCGCCCTGTGTGCCTGAAGCAGAGGTTTTTTATTAGGTTCCTGGCAGGGCCTTAATTGGCTACAGGTGCTCCAATTAACCTGTAGTAACCTTCCCTAGTCTACAGGACCAGGACCCTACTGTGCTTTGTACATTGTACATACACATAACAAGAAAGATGGCCCCTGCCTCAGGGAGCTTACAGTCTAGTAGATGTCCTGTTTGAGTTGGGCAAATTGCTTACTTTCCCTGTGCTTCAATCCCCATCTGTAAAATGGGAACAATAGTATTTCCTTTTCTCCCACCCTACTGTCTGCCTTGTCTATTTAGATTGCAATCTCCTGGGGACAGGGACTGTTTCTTATTACATTTTTGTACAGCACCTAGAACAATGGGACCCCGATCTTGTTTGAGTCCTCTAGGTGCTATTCTAATACTTATTCTAATAATTATTCTAATACTAATTCTAATAATGCATAACAATCACTAATGCACAGAGTTATTTACCAGACTGTTCTAATCTAGTTATTTTTATTGAGCAATCAGAAAGAAACATAAATCAGTGCATCCGCCTTACAGCATATAGAAGTACTTTTCAGAAGGCCAATATGAATATATTAAAACTCACTCAAGTACTCAAAAGCGAAACATCTTTAGATATTCTGGGGTAACATAAAAATGATACAAAGTAAAGGACATCTACAGGTGTAAGGCTCTCTAGTCTCAGAATCAGTGACATACTATAGGATACCTTCATTGAAAGCTAGATATTTATATCCATTTTACTCTCCAGTTCTCTGCCACAGAAGTAGTATTTTCTAACTGAGTGAGACATTTGTTAATACTTGAAGCACTGACTATACAGAAAGTCAGTGTTCCTATGTTCCTTCATCACACTTTTTTTTTCAAATCCAGATCAAGTTTGCATAGAATGTGAGTGTCAGATCATTCTTTGTACTGTAACCGTGTTAAATAAAATACATTGTAAAGCCCATTGTGCTTTCTAGGTTCAGCCTGCAAGATGCTGTGCACTCTGGCCCTGATCCAGCAAAGCACTTAAGCACATGTTTAACTTCAAGCATCTAAACAGTCCCATTGACTTTAGTGGACTACTCCTGGACTTAAGTGCTTGGCTGGATCAAGGCCAAAATTCTCAGTATCTGGCAGGTTTGAGCCCTCTGTTTCTAATGACACTAAGCTGATGGAGTCTTTCTTATAGTGCTTTGGCACTTCTTTTCTAATGCCAACCGGAACCCAGAAGGACAGTCGCAAATATGAAAAATAATGGGGCAAAAAATTAAATAGGCTTTTTTTCCCAAACTTTTTTGATGAGTTTCTGGTTTAAGGTTCAGCTTGGTTCCTGTTTTAGCCACTTGTCCCTTTGAAAAAGGGCTGTGAACAACTGCCTTGGCAGTGCTTGTGGGAACACAGGGAGTGTTCTCTTTGTGAGCGTGCAAGGGCATAATGCACACCAAAGAAGGGGAGGAGGGCCCGGGGAGCAGAGTTTGTTTGGTGTGAAGTGGGGTAGCAAACGGTACCGTCCAAAGGGTGTACTCTCCACTCGTATGCTTTGGGCAGGAATTGTGCTGCCAGAGGCAAATGCCTCCTGCACCTTACCACCACCTCCAACATAGGTCACTGACTGTATGTGCAAGTTACACCCGTACCTACCTGCTTGGTGAAAGAGGGGTGTTTTGAGAGGTGAAGCACAGGAAAGCAGGTTTGCAGAAAAATGTCCCAAGCAACTTGCTTTGTTAGGGCACTATTGTGCATTTTTAACTCAGTAGATTTGATTCATTAATAAGCAACTGAACCAAACATCAATATAAATATTCAGTTTTGTGTAGAAGAGAGTTGCCACATCTAGGATTGTACTTTTTGTCAATGTATTACTTAACTTGCATCTCAAACTTGTGTGAATGTTAAATTCAGTCAAAGAAATGCCATAATGGTTATTTCAGGTATAAGTGGGCAATTCAGAATACTGTAAAATACTAGAGATGGTTGGAAACCTATATAAAATTGGCAGCAATTTTGTCCTGTGCTTTTTGTCAAAAATCTGTCAGTGAAAAAATTTCATCAAAATTTAAAATTTTGATTTTTTGTTTTTATTTTTACTAGTTGTATAGTCAGTCAAAGAACAGGACAAAGATATGAAAGTTTTCATCCCTTTTTATTTGTCAAAATTAGAAATTTTAATGAAAAATGTAATTGAAATTGAAAATTTTGAAAATTTTCAAACAATACAGAAAAATATGCAATTTATCGCTCTACTTTTTTCTCTCTCTCTCTCTCTTTCCCTTAAGCTATGTCTACACTGGCAACATTCCCCCCTCACGCCCCCCCCCCCGGAAAGACAAAAGTTTTGCCGTGACGTGCCAGTGTGAACAGTGCATTGTCTGCAGAAGACCCAACGAACAGCAGCTACACTGCACGACATTTAGCGGCACAGCTGTACCGACACAGCCCTGTCGCTAAAAGCTGTGTAGTGTAGACATAGCCTTATTCTCTTTCTTTCCTTTGTTCTAAGTTATGTTCCTGAGTTAATTGTGTGTTTGCTTTTACTCTCTCCTATAGATAACTGTGTTCCGTATGGGTTCTGAGGGGCAACAGGACATTGAGATGTCTATTTTAACTGCTCTACTTAAAGGTGAGTTTTTATGCAGGCAACAAATAAGGATGAACAAACCAACTTGGAAAAAAAATAAACACTTGCTTTGTGTGGGTCATTCTAAATACCAAAACTTTTGTGTGTTCTGTTCTTATCAGTTCAGATTAGTAACCTCAAAGCATTTGGTGTTTTGGGTTCAGGTCTGCTAAGATATGAGCCCAATATGTAAGGTCTAGATCTGAACTTTTCCATAGCATTACCCTGAAGTTTCCACAGCTTCCTTCTTCCACTTGGGCAGGAAATACCAGAAGAACCTTTCTCATTTGTGTTTGCATTTGTTGTAGCCATGTTGGTCCCAGTATATTAGAAAGACAAGGTAGGTGAGGTAATATCTTTTATTGGATCAACTTCTACTGGTGAAAAAGACAAGCTTTCAAGCTCCACAGAGCTCTTCTTCAGGTCTGGCAAAGGTACTCTGAGTGTCACAGCTAAATGCAAGGTGGAACAGATTGTTTAGCACATATTCTAAGGGACCATTCAAGGTGAAGTGGGGGAGAGAACTCGGCGACAAAGAGCAGCTTCATTGCTTACCTTACAACAGCACAGCTGCAGCGGCACGGCCACACTGTTGTAAGGTGTGCAGTGTAGACGTAGCCTTAATAGCTTGTCTCTTTCACCAACAGACATTGGTCCAATAAAAGATATTACCTCCCCAACCTGTCTCTCTGACCTGTCTCATGGTGTTTCAATACATCCAATTCCAGGCCTGGCCAGTGTATGCAAAATGATAAATAACATGGGGAGAGGGAAGAAGATAACTAGATTTTTTTAAACCTCAAAAAAAAATGTAGTTCAAGGATTAGAGTGAGGCTTTATAGTCACTTCTAAATGTAATTGGTTTATCTGTCCAATAAGCTTGCTCTCTCTTTTCCCCCCAATCTAAACCCCCTAAACTTTGTGGCTGAGTCTGTCTTTGTTGGAACAACTGCTATTATCAAATGTTAAGCACTTTGGAAGTTGATATCAGTTGATTACAAAAGAGACTTTAGGTGAAAGATGTAGGGAAAAGAGAAGCATGGGATTAAGGAATCACCAGACCTGTGTTTAGGGCATCTGCCAAACTACTGATTATGCTCTGTGGAAGGGAGCAGAGCAGTATTAGGGATAAAGTCAGCAGGGTTTAGAGAAGGAAGAAGCCTTTCAGAGGAGCTGCTTAAGCTCTGATAAAGGTCTAGACTCTTAGCAAGGAGTGGGGATTTGTTATGGGGTGGCAATAACCCCTGAAATCACCCACCCACACTTAGCTTAGCCGCACAAAACTTGCAAAAATATACCCAAAGTTCAACATAGCAAATGAATAAAATCCCATTTCTTATTCAATCGATCCATTTCCCATCCTCTCCTAGTAAATTATCTGTACCTTTACATAGGTCCTAACAAAAGTGTTTGGTTTAAAAAATTGTTTGTGTGTGGGTGTAAATCAGATGGGTGATAATGAGGATGGAGGATGATATGACAATGCAGAATGAGCTGGATCACTCAACTGGCTGGATTAAGGGATCCAGCCAATTCCCCTGGGCCGTGTCATTTCCAAACATTCTAACACTTGAGTTTGGTTTTTGTTGTTGTTTTTAAAGTAAATCTTTGTAAAGAAAGTAATGTTGGTTTGGACTATTACCTGGATTCCAAAGCACACTCTCAGCCATAATGCTCTTATCACAAAGATTTTTGTTTGCGAGCTAATCTGAACCTTTTGAGATTATTCTGTCGCTTCTGACAATTATTCTTGAACATTTAAACTACATAATGTTGTTTAAACAACATTTACAGAGAAAGATATTGTATCACTAATGTGTATAAATGAGACAAGACTAAAACTCTTGCTAAAATAAGTAAGGGACTAAGGTCCATTTCTGTGAACTGCAAGGAAAAAGGAACAATGTTACTATACCCAATTTTGAAAGGATTATTGGGCCGAATCCTCAACTGGTGTAAAAAAATCATAGCTCCATTCATTTCAACATAACTACTCACCGTTAGACCAGCTGAAGTTCTGATCTAATCCCCAGAGAATTAAATTACAGTGGTGTCCACTCATTTACATGAAGTGTGAAATGCCAAATACCTTTGTTTGCATAGGTACCAACGCATCTGCACCAGATCAGCTGAGCTTGGCATTGGCCTGGAACCGTGTGGACATTGCACGTAGCCAAATCTTTGTCTTTGGACATCACTGGCCGGTAAAGCTGCTTTTCCTAGACCGATTAGTTAGCAATTATTTTAAATTACGTGAAAAATATCCCTTCCTTTGATTTTCTTGGCAATGACAGTAATGTTGAATTCTTTTGGTATGCATGATGACCTGGTCTGGAATATTCCATATGGACTGTTCATTATAAAATATCACCAGTCTACCTTTTCCAAAAAGTTAATAATGACAAAACTCGTGTGCTTTTGAAATGAAAAGTAGCAGCATAAATTTAGCAAATGAATTTATTCAGGATTCCTCTTGAGGCAAGAAATTCAAATAATGGAAATCATATGGGGCCTGATTTATGCTGAGTGCATATCTACACTAGAAATTTAAATAGACCTATGTTAGGGCATCGCTCTAACTACACTGACATAAACCCTGCGCTTCTCGTGGTTCATGTACACACTGCCATCCTTCTGTTGGTGTTGTGCGTCCACACCAGGAGTGCTTCCACCCACTTAAGAGTGGCAGTGTGGGGGTCTGAGAACCTGGGCTCTCAGCTCCACATGCAGCTCCCTGCAGGAAGCCCGGCTGCCCTCCACCCACCACACCAGCTCTCGGCTCCCTGCTCCCCGCCACCAGGAGCCCAGCTCCCCCGGCTCCCAGCAGGGAGCTCTGCGCCGGAGGCTGGACGGCTCCTGGCCTCCCAACAGGGAGCCAAGAGCCTTGGTGCAACCGGGCTCCGCACAGGCAGCCAGGAGCCTCCAGATGGCACCTGGGCTCCCCACTGGGAGCTGGGAGTCTCCAGGTGGCAGCCAGGTTCCAAGTTGGGTGGGCACAGCCCAGCTGTGGCAAGGTGCCCAGAGGGGCAGCCAGGCTCTAGCTGGAGCTCCTCATCCACCCAGCGGTGACAGCTTGGCTTTCAGCATGGAGCCGTGAAATTGACAAGAATGACAGCCAGCAGCCAATGTAAGTAACTCAGGGTCAACACGGACACTACATTGTTACACAACATAAGCCCTATGCCTCTCATGGAGGTGGAGTTATTATGTTAGTGTAATAGGCACATACATCAGTGGGAGCAAGGCTGTAGTGTGTACACTGACATAATTAGATCGACATAAGCTGCCTTCCATCGACCTAACTCTGTAGGGTAGACCAAGCCTCAGGCCTCATCAGAACCCAGTCATCACACCCATAGTGAACTGCATGTTCTATTAATACTACTTAGACCTCCAGCTGCCTGACTGGTGAGTGCAAGCAGGTGGTTAGATGTCTAACTCTAATAAATTACACAGTAGGGCTGGAAATTATAAAGGCACCTAGGAGACTCCTTTGAAAATCCCAGTTTGAATTAATGGGACAAAATCATGACCACAAAGAGACCAATGCTGAATATCAGGCCCTTAGTGTATTAGATGATGCAAAATGAATCTAGGGGTGAGATTTTCAGAAATGCCTAAGGCATTGAAATGGGTCTTGTGCTCTTAAATCATTTTTAAAGTGTGATACTGCGCCCATTGAAGTTAATGGTAAAGCTCCCATTGATTTCAATGGGGGAAGATCAGACACTTGAGTGCTTTTGAAAATTCTACCCTAGAGTCATACATGTAACTAAAAAAACCTTGTTTTAAGCCAGTTTGGTGACTCAATATGCTGGTGCATTTTGCTTTACTACATGAACCATCTGGTATGAAATTATTACAAACAGGGCCGGCGCTTCCACTAGGCGACCCTAGGCGGTCGCCTAGGGCAGCAGGATTTGAGGGGCAGCATTTTGCCGCCCTCAGCGGAAATTCGGCGGCAGGGGGTCCTTCCGCTCCGGGTCTATGGCGGAAATTCGGCGGTGGGTCCTTCACTCGCTCCAGGACGCACCGCCGAAGTGCCCCGAAGATGTGGAGCAGAAGGACCCCCGCCGCCGAAGACCCCAGGCCCCCTGAATGCTCAGGCGGCAAAAACCCTGGCACCGCTCCTGATTACAAAGTGTTCTGAGGAACCACGATGACATAGGCCATAAGAATTAAGTAAGGTTCTTTTTTTTTTTTTAATTAGATGTCTTTCTTGAAATGACGTACAATAAAATGGTCAGTAAAATACTTTACATCCACACTATGTGCTTCATTGAGGTTAATTTCATTTAGAAACCTCAGTCATTAAAAATTTAACCAAAAGTCCTTCCTGTATACGCTATTTTATTCTTTCCCTGTTAGCAATGTGATGTTTCCAGTATTCACGGTCCATTAAAAACATTTTCATAAAGAGGATTTAGGGATCCTAAACAATATAAGTATTATTATAAATCAATTTATCTGGAGGAACTGTTCCAATCTCCACATTGTGTTTAGATTAAAAAACATCAACGAGCAAACAAAACCTACTGCTGTTTTGTCCAGTTTCATCTTTGTACTCTTCAACTCTTTGTGGAAATTACATGAGCCGATTACAATTCATTGTCATTTCAAATTAATAAAGATTGCGCTTGATGTAGTGTTTGCTGTGAGTTTACAGATCCATTTCTGTCCTGACTTGTAAATGCTTTCATGGTAGGATAGTGTGAGAGGACTTTGTGCAAAAAAGAAAGCTTTGTTAAGCAAACGTGTATGGCCTTGATCCTGCAGTTCTCTGCACAATGAACCAATTTGTTGTGGTCTAGCATAAACGTTTGTGTAAGTTATGTATGAGGACAAGTTAAGTGCTAGGTGCAGCAGTCCAAACTGAGGGGAAGTAGTCTCAAAAATTTTCAGCCAAATCTTTTTTTTTCATTGAAAAATGCACATTTGGTGACATTGAAGCATCTTGTGAATTCAAGTTGGTTTCACCAAATTGTTGGTTTAAGAAAAATAACAAACACAATTTGAAAAAATTGATTTTTTCAGTTTGAAATTATTTTTGTTTCAAAATTTTCTTTAATATTTTTAAAAATTCAAAAATGTTAAATGGTCCAAGCCTAAATGACATGTTTGGTTCCATCTGGCATGAATTTTTTTCAACTTTTTGAAATTGCTGATTCACTGAAAATTCGCGATTTGCCCAATTCTAGCCTCAAGTGTGCCTTCCTTCCTTCTCCCAAGAGCACAGGTTAAAATGGAGAAGGGGGTAGTGGAGAATAGGCACATTTGAGGAGACATGAACATAAGCATGATCTTAGCATGTAAATGATCCACTTAACTGCAATCTTCCCTCTTTGGCCTTAGCCCATACGACTATATAGAGGTCAGTTGATGGCCATGTGGCATTCTTATTAACACTGTCCCTTCTATTCCTTATCCGCTTGTTGCTTTTACTTTGACATTCCACTATTTCTCTACATATGTTTAAAAAGTGGAAAGAAGGTGAAGTGCCAGGCTCATACTCAGCATCTTACCATACCTCTCAGTTGTACCTTACTTTGAGACATCCACTTGAGTCCCAGACTTAACTACTTACCACAAAAATATGGTGCTGTCCCACTTTGAAATGTTGTTGCTCATATCAGGGATAAAGAATCATGCAAATGGTTATGGAATAAGTGCACTCAGGGAATGAATCCCTGCGTGAATTTGTTGAGTGTGGTGTTCCTCATTTTCGATCTTTCTCACACATTATGTCCCAATTTGGGCCTTGGTGTTTTGAGAGATTTGCCACTACAGATAACGATTGTGTACTAGATGTTGCCTTTTCAACTGTGAATTCTCTGCCTATTCCGTTTTCTTCTTTATATGTTACTCTGTGCTCCTGAGTAAGTCATAAGCAGCTGGGATCAAACGTGGGATGTCTAGATCTTAAAGCATTAGCCTCTACGCTGCCTAAGCTGAAAGTTCCAGATCTGTTAGCTAAGGCTGTATGAGGCTCATCAATCTCTATATGTGGCCTAGCCACCACTAGAGGGGGACAGCATGCCACACTGAGTGAGGGTAGGTTACACATAGCACCACTGTAAAAGAGAGTGGTGGTATTAAGATTCAATAGAACATTCTATTGATGTACAATCCTCCAATTGCCAAAACAATTGACTGTATTATCTTAATATTTGTGCATTATTAAATGTAGCCTTTAGGAAGCCTTACAGTGACTGATGGCACAGCACCTGAGAAGGAAAAGAAATCTCCAGCAGCTCAAACTAAAGCAGCCAGAGGGAAAGGAAAAGGGAAAAAAAAGGGAGGGAAAATGAAAGAAGAGCCGGAAGAAGAAACAGATCCACGGAAGCTTGAACTACTAAACTGGGTAAGGTGAAAGTGGCAGCTTTTTTCCAGTTGCTGCTCTGTTCTTTATCTCGTTTGACTCCTCCCTCTAATCTGTTCTTCTCAGTTTACATATGCACACACCCAGCCTACCCCAAAGATAAATCAAAGAATGAGTTAACTTCTACAAGGCCCTAGAAGTGATGCAAACAGACACATTAATCCCACCTGGAATGAAAGGAATTAACTTCTGGTGAGGGACATATTGATGCCTGGAATATTTTGAGGCATAGGAGACCTTTTATGTAGGGCTGTCAAGTGATTAAAAAAATGAATTGTAATTAATCGCGCTGTTAAACAAGAATAGAATACCATTTATTTAAATATTTTTGGATGTTTTCCACATTTTCAAATATATTGATTTCAGTTACAACACAGAATACAAAGTGTTCAGTGCTCACTTTATATTTATTTTTATTACAAATATTTGCACTGTAAAAAACAAAAGAAATAGTATTTTTCAAATCACCTAATACAAGTACTGTAGTGCAATCTATTTATCATGAAAGATGAACTTACAAATGTAGAATTATGTACAAAAAAAAGCATTCAAAAATAAAACTATGTAAAACTTTAGAGCCTACAAGTCCACTCAGTCCTACTTCAGCCAGTCGCTCAGACAAACAAGTTTAGTTACTATTTGCAGGAGATAATGCTGCCCACATCTTGTTTACAATGTCACCTGAAAGTGAAAACAGGCATTCACATGGCACTGTTGTAGCCGGCGTCATAAGATATTTACATGCCAGATGCGCTAAAGCTTCATATGTCCCTTCATGCTTCAACAACCATTCAGAGGACATGCGTCCATGCTGATGACGGGTTCTGTTCAATAACGATCCAAAGCAGAGAGGACTGACGCATGTTAATTTTCATCATCTGAGTCAGATGCCACCAGCAGAAGGTTGATTTTCTTTTTCTGTAGGTTTTTTTTTTTTCTGTAGTTTCCACATCTGAGTGTTGCTTTTTTAAGACTTCTGAAAGCATGCTCCACACCTCGTCCCTCTCAGATTTTGGAATGGCACTTCAGATTCTTAAACCTTGGGACGAGTGTTGTAACTATTTTTAGAAATCTCACATTGGTACCTTCTTTGTATTTTGTCAAATCTGCCATGAAAGTGTTCTTCAAACGAATATGTGCTGGGTCATCATCCGAGACTGCTATAACATGAAATATATGGCAGAATGTGGGTAAAGCAGAAAAGGAGACATACATTTCTCCCCCAAGGAGTTCAGTCACAAATTTAATTAACGTGTTATTTTTTTAACAAGCATCATCAGCCTGGAAGCATGTCTTCTGGAATGGTGGCTGAAGCATGAAGGAGTATACGAATGTTTAGCATATCTGGCACGTAAATACCTCGCGACGCTGGCTATAAAAGTGCCATGCAAACACCTGTTCTCACTTTCAGGTGACATTGTAAATAAGAAGCAGGCAGCAGTGTTTCCCATAAATGTAAACAAACTTTTGTGTCTTAGCGATTGGCTGAACGAGAAGTAATACTGAATGGACTTGTAGGCTCTAAAGTTTTACATTGTTTTGTTTTTGAGTGCAGTTATGTAACACAAATGTAGATTCTTTTTTAAGTGACACTTTCACGATAAAGAGATTGCATTACAGTACTTGTATGAGGTGAATTGAAAAATACTATTTCTTTCGTTTATCATTTTTACAGTGCAAATGTTTGTCATCAAAAATAATATAAAGTGAGCACTGTACACTTCATATTCTGTGTTGTAATTGAAATCAATATATTTGAAAAACGTAGAAAAACATCCAAAAATATTTAATAAACTTCAACTGGTATTCTATTGTTTAACAGTGCAATTAATCGCGATTAATTTTTTGGAGTTAATCGCATGAGTTAACTGCGATTAATCGACAGCCCTACTTTTATGTATTTTATAAGTGTCTTCATAATTTCTATGCAATCTACCTATAGCTAAGGTCACACAAGCATTTCCATTTTAGGTGGTAATTTTCTGTTGCTATTAATACTTCTACATTTTCCAGTCTTTTTCCTTCCTGGCTGAAATTTGGCAGGTTTGTTTTCAGTTCAGGAGTGAATTGTTTTGGAAGGTTTGAACCAAAGTGATTAAACCATATTTGGGAAGAGAAAGACTGCAAAAATATATAGTTTTTCCTTTACAAAAAAGTATTCCTTTGAATGTTTCTAGCTCATCAGTGAATAGTGAGGAAGACTTAACATTTTACAGGAAGACAGTTCTTTTGTTTTGAATTTCCTATGGGTTTATTTTAATTTTTTTTTAAGTTGAACATTCTATTAGGTTGTTCCCATGTTTAGCCATATTAAGGGAAGCTCTTGTATGTTTTCTGACCAATATTTCTAGCAAGAACTTGGGGATTTTTTTTCAGAAGATCGGAGCCAGTGCATATTCCCACTTCTCTCTATTTGAGGCAACAGCTTGTCAGTTGAATGGATGCTGCCTATGTGTGCACTCTTTACGTTTGTGCAGTTCATTCTTTTTAAATGTAACCTGCTCCCATCACACACAGCAAGCAAACCCACCTCTTCATATAATGTATCATTTCACTTGGTTTAGCTATAAGATACCAAATAAAAAGTACTGAACGTTACAATCATGTTCCTAAAGGTTTCATTTACTGCTCTCATTACTTCAACATTAAGGACACATCCAAAACAAAAAACAAAAACAAAAACCACAACATCTAAACTATACATGGAACACCTCTCGGGGACATTCTCATTTTTCAAAATGACATTTGACATGTAGATGACTGAACATAGCTTGAAATTCACATGTGAATTCTTTTATTAAACAACCAAAAAACTTCTGTTTAGCAGTTGCTGGAGCAGCATCTCTGACTTACTTGCCCAGGGTTTGCATTGTGTTCTCTGTTCTCAACTTTCAGGTGAATTCCCTGGAGCAGGCTATGCTGGATGCCCTGGTACTGGATCGAGTCGATTTTGTGAAACTCTTGATTGAAAATGGCGTGAACATGCAACGCTTCCTCACTATTCCTCGACTAGAAGAGCTTTATAATACTGTGAGTGAGCTGTGATTCTGATATAAACTGCTGTGTCTCTCACTGTTGAGTTCAGCGTGACACCTTTTCCTTTCTCCCTTCCTCCCACCCCCAATAATTGGCACAGAAACTGTCCAACTGGTGGTTTCACTTTATACTTCAACAACTGAAGGGGAAAAAAACAGGGCACACTGACAGTCCACGAAAGGTGCATATCACTAGAGGGAGTCACTGTAATAACTCATGGCTTCGTAATACTTTAAGATACACAGAGTATCTTGACTAAGCCTAGAGCAGCTTCTAGACAATCTTATGGTTTATCATGTAAATATAGTGACGTATTTTTAAAATGCATATTAAGAACTCTTTAATAACTAGTATTGCCATTAAAACCATAGTATCAGCCAATAGCTGTGGCTTTTTACCTACATATTCTTAACTCGCTCACTGATGTGACACACAATCTTGTTGATCCTCAGTTAGTTTTCATTTCTTTATCCTTTATTGTTGTAATAATAAAATGCTATATAGAAACTCTCACCCATAAATCCCAAAGCACTTTACACCTGGAGCTGAGTATCATTATTCCCCCTTATAGAATGGGAAACCAAGGCACAGAGGCAAAGTGACCCGCCCAAGGTCACCCAGCAGGCCAGTGGCAGAACCAGGAATAAAACCTAGTTCTCCTAAATCCCAGTCCAGTGCACTATCCACTAGGTTATGCTGCCTCTTTTATAACACATAGGCTGCTTGGGACTAGTCTCCTTTGCACAAACCCACAGACAGAACACCCCAGTAGATCCTTACTCCTGTGCAGAATTCATGTGCTGCGCAGAATTTTTTTCCACAAAAAATACATTCTGCTGGAAAGGTGCTGCAGTTACTCCTTTCATCCACAAGGGGCCGCTGTGGCACCAGAACACAGAGCAGTGGCTCCTGGGCAGGAGCAGCCCCAGCTCCGGATAGGAAAGAGAAAGAAGTTGCCTTGCTCACCGCACCCTGCCCAGGGGGCAGATTAGGAGGCATGGGATATGGAGGCACAGACAGCATGGGGCACCTGGGGCTGCTGGGGGGTCACAGACTGGGGTTCAGAAGGGCTATTGGGGGTGACAGACTGGGGCAGGGGCTGAATGGGAGTGGGGGTGCAGAGACACATTGGGACAGGAGGTGACTAAGTGGGGGTACAGGGACACATGGGGATGGGGAAAGTGGCTGAGGGGGGTGCGGGGACACATGGGGACAGGGGCAGATGTGCCTGACGAAATGAGAGAGACTATGGGTCGTCCAGGGTCTGCATGGTGGTGGCTCCCTAACAAACCCTTCCCTCTCCCAAAAACCTTTTACATTGTTCTCCCACCCATACCCAACAACCCTCCAGGTTCACACCCAGGCTCCTTCCCAGCAGTTTTTCCCTCTCCCTCAGCTCCTCCACTATCCCTGGCTTCCCCAAGGCTTTTCACTGCTTCTTAGGGCTGCAGGAAATACGTTTCCATATTGTAGTTTAAATGAATTATTACTCAGAGTTCTGTATTCATATACCTAGTAAGGAATCTACTTGTCAAAAAACATTTCTTGAATATTTTTTGTTGTCTGTATTGTTATAGACATAGTTGCTGACAGGTCTTTGAAATAAATTACAAAATAATTGAAACTAGCATGATTATATTGTGTTATTTTCACAAATAAAATATGCAGAATTTTGCAGAATTTTAAAATATTGGGCACAGAAGCTGCCATAAACTATTCCTCCATCACCTCTCCCTGCTGTTAGTATGGGAGGTGTGGCCAAAGGTAAAGGGTCACTGCCAAGGCACCTTGCGATTCCCAAGCGGGGATTACAGCACCTTGTAGCTGTTGGCAGCCAGTGCGAGTTAAGGCAACCTGAAGGCTCCTGTGGATGTATATCTGAGGACTGGACCATTGCACAGGGTTCCTAGGTTGATAGCAGCACAAAGGTGGCTGTAAACTCTATTAGTGACTTGTTACTTTTGGCCAGTTGTGCCTCCCATCTTTTTATCCATGAAGAAAACAGTACCTAATCATGTGCTGTTCGGATAATGAACAAATGATCGTTCTGGGAATTCACATCCAAATTTCTAATGCTTTGCAGAAACTACACTTTTTTTTTAATCAAGGGGAAGAACTAAAGGCCTAACAAAATATGAATGGTCTCTCTTTCAGAGATTGGGTCCACCAAATACACTGCATTTGCTAGTCAGGGATGTGAAAAAGGTAAGTTTTTATATTATTTCCAGATATTGGGATTTATTTTCATGATTATTTTAATTGTACAAATCAGTGAGGGAAGTGAACATAATGTAGATGGAAAATAAAACTTTGAAATTAAATTATAGTTTTTAAGGAAAGGGAAGTTAAATCACTAGTAATGTAAGATACTCAGACCAGATTTAAATATACTTAATTTCTTTACATATCAAAAGAAGCTTACATACAACATTACAGTGGAAAAATATTTCCTTGCAAAATTGCAGAAACAGAAGTTAGAGAAAATATCTACTCCATTATCCAGTCCATCCACCTGCCAATGCAGGATTGTTCCTTTCTGTGTATTTACTAGTGTGTTTTTCAGACTCCCAAGCAATGTTACTTCTACCACTTCCACTGGGAGAAAGTCACTTCCACTCTTCAGAGTTAGAAATCATAAATCTGTTATTCATTACCATCTACTGCATATAAATGTATTGTAAGGCATAGTGTTAAATTCACTATATTTGATGGGTTTTGCATGTGTTATTTTGCTACCCAGAGTATATCCTGCATTCCTGTTGCAAGGAAAAACTCAACTGATTTCAGTGAGAGTTCCTCATGAAAGTTTTGCAGGATTGGGTCAATGTATAATCCATAATGATCAGGGCCGGCTCCAGGGTTTTGGCCGCCCCAAGCAGCCAAACAAATAAATAAATAAATAAATAAAGCCGCGATCGCGATCTGCGGCGGCAATTCGGCGGAAGGTCCTTCGCTCCGAGCGGGAGTGAGGGACCATCCGCCGAATTGCCGCCGAATAGCTGGACCTGCCGCCCCTTTCCGGAGTGGCCGCCCCAAGCATCTGCTTGCCAAGCTCGTGCCTGGAGCCGGCCCTGATAATGATCCACCTCAGGGTTTAATTCTTATCTAATTTTTCATTATTCACATTTTCCAATGGTACTAACTCTCTTCTGTGTATTTTTCCTATCTGTCTGTCCATCTTTCTCCTCCTGGTCATCGCATTTCCATGGCTCACTCTCATTCAGCGACAAGTTCGGGGATTTGGTTGGGTTAACATGGAGGTGATTTGTTTCCCTAGAATGTAGCTCTTTCATCATAGTTTATTGCTAAGTGGTGTTCTAGACTAAACCTTGCTGTGATGTGCAACAAAGGATACAGTTAGAACAGTGAAACACAGTGCTCAGTCACAGCTCTGGGAGATTTAATGTAACTGTCCAACCAATCTTTAACAATATGACAATATAAGTTGTACAACCTGCCTGTTTACCAAGTTTAGACTGCAGATTAACCCAAATTTCCCTGTACATGATGGGCTGGGAATTGTAGATAATAATGAGGTGGGGAAAAAAGTTATCCATACAGTAAAAGCTACAGTGTATTCTGACCCCTTTCACAAGCAGGAGGAAACTCTTGTATCAGTATGCTACACATAATTGCTCTCTTTTTAAAAAGCAAGGAATATAAACAAATCTGACTTATCCTGAAATAAATAGAATAATTAAAACAAATTGTAATTTAGTAGTTCGACTTCTCATCATAGACTTGATCCAAAGTCTACTGAAGTCAATAGGAGTCTTTCCATTGACTTTGTGTGGGGACTTATCTAAAGTCCATTGAACGATTATATTTATCTTAAGGACACATTATACTGTCCAATTCAGATAATTTTCTCTTTGATTTCTCTGAGGAATCACACAATTTGCAATCCCCTTTTAATTTGTAATTGTCACTTTTTATTTTAAAACACAGAGACTCACATTTTGAGGTTGAGTAAATTAAATATAGGAGTTATCTATTTATATTCAGGTTCTTATACCATGCTCATCACCAAGGAATCTGAGCACCTAGTATACTATAGAGTTTGCAAGTACTATAATGTTCTCCATAACTGAATATACTTAGTAGCATAGTATATTTATAGTTTATCAAATTTATTAAAATTGTTTATAAAATTATTAGTGATAATATGTTTACATTTGGCGTATGAGCAGTATAATGATATCTCACTAAATTATTGCACAGATCATAAGTATTCAAGCAGTGTATTAGTGGAAATGTTATAGTAATAGAATGCTTGTTTTGATTTTTATTAAGGGGTACAGGGAAAAAAACCACCCACTCCATTATACAAAAAGCCAGCTTTAAACCATCTCAAAAGCAAAATTAATTCTTGCATTAATAAAACCTTAAAATAGACAAAGCTGTTCAGATTAATATGCAGATCGAAATCCCATTCAGACATGGAATGTGATGTTATTAATTCAGTTCAAAGAACTCAAAGCCACTGGGGGCCATCCTGCAAGCCCTGTCTCCCACGAGCAGTCCCATTGACTTCAGAGGAACTACTCGTGCATGTGAAGAGTACTTTCATCAGTCAGGTTCTGCAGAACCAAGCCTCATGGCTATTATAAACACTTGATTTTTATTTTTGAATTAAAAACGGTTTCAAATGAATTTATCAGCAGCGCGTACCTCTAGTAAGACTGGTCATTACTTTAATCTTTCAGCCATGAGATAGACACACTAAAATTAAGCAAGTTATCTATAAAATGAAAACCTATGAAATTACATCAAATGTCCATGGAGCACATAGCCAACAGAATGTGTATAAATCTTCAGCTGCAATTATTTATTAAAAATAATAAGATTGTATCCATTTTAACAGAAATATATTAAAAACTATAAAGCTCTTGTCTTTTCCCTTCCCTAATACATTTATAGTTCCATTACATATTATTTAACTGCTGCAAATAACTCTGTACTGATATCTATGTTACCAAAAACCACTGCTGAAATTCTACCCTTGAATACACAGACAGCTCCCCAAAGGAGAATTTGGCCTCAAGTAAAAAATTTTCCCTGGATGGATATATTAATAATGAATAAAATATTAATGTCTACCAAGTATGAGTATAAATGTGTCATATTGTATATAGCCAGGGCAAGTCTCTGTATATGCTTTATTGTTGTTTTATATCCTAAAAATACACTTTGTATTTTGTAGGGAAATCTTCCACCCGATTATCATATCAGCCTGATAGATATTGGTCTTGTACTTGAATACCTCATGGGTGGAGCTTATCGCTGCAACTATACTCGAAAAAGTTTTCGGACCCTTTACAATAATTTATTTGGACCAAAGAGGGTAAGAATGAGTTAATGTTGTAGTGTTAATAATCAAAATAACTAATTCTCCACTGGTTGAATCTTGTGTGAACTACTGTGTGTCCACTTGATCATCATTTAACAGCCTGTGGAGTTAATATGAGGATAATGCAAAATATCTGAGCTGAAGAGTAAAGACTCAGGGTCCCAATATGTGCTAAATATGTTGTCCAAGTGTGTGCTTTCCACACTTCTTGGTAGTTAACAATCCAAGTATTTCTAACTGTGTGTTATGTATGTTTAGCCATTCCTAGCTTTAATTTGTGAGCGTGACCTTCTAAAGTTATTGTAACTGCATGAAATAGTTATATAAAAAACACAGGGATAAACTAAAGCTCAGTGAGCAAGTAATTGTAATAATCCATGGGCCCAATCCAGGTAAGACAAAGGAGCTGCCTCAGAAGAGTAACAACTTTGCAAATATCCTGTAAAAGATTGCTTCCAAGAGTAAGGGCTTATTACCCAAAATAAACTGTTCTCTTGCCAGAATATAGCATTGATCATGAAGCTAATGGAATATAAAGAGGAGTCATTTTAAGAAAATGTAATAGAATAAAGATTCTAATTTCTAAGGGGCAAAAAATAGGAAAACAGGTTTCACCAAGGGCTTGTTTCTCATTTCTCATAGATGCCTCTGATTAAATGGGTTTGGTTTCGTTTGTTTTTAATTCGAAAGTGGTCTTTTTTTGGTATCAGAGTCAAAGAATGATTGGGAGGGAGAGGGAGGCAGGATAAGAAACTTTTTTTTCCCTTCCAAAATAGAGTTACAGCTATTAGCCAAATAATGTTCCTATTTATACAAATGAAAAAATTACTTTCTTTGGCACTCTTACATCTTTGCATTTTCCCCTCCATCTAACTAGATTTTTTTTTTCTTTTTTCTTTTAAATATGCAGCCAAAAGCTCTTAAACTTTTAGGAATGGAGGTAAGTTGGGTTTTGGTTTTTTTTTTCATATAACTAGGAAAAACACCTTTCTGCATCATTCTGAGCTTTCTCAGTTTTACACTGATTTAATATAAATTGTATCTGACTGGGATCTTCTATTTTACAGATTACTTTTGAAACACCAGCAACCTGCTTTATATTTAAGGTCTTGAGTTCTGCATAGAGCTTTGCTCACATAATCCTCAAGCAGTTTTTAGCAGTATTATGTAATAGCACACTCCAGTGTTGGAAAATACTGTAGCTAAAACAATTTTAGATATGAACACAGAGAACATAGTGATGAGAGAGAATATAGCAGCTGAATAATTTAGGGTCATATCCTCTTTATATTTAAAATGCAGTTTATGCATTGAAGATTTAGGCTATGTCTACACCTATAGCAGCATGTAAAGTACAGGCACTACATGTGTAGCTACCCGCCGCAGTGAAAGGCAGACTGCGTCCACACTTGTCACTGTGGTGTGTAGCTTCGCACTGCAGTGAAAGGCTCCGGCAGTGGGAAGGAAAGGCTCTCACAGGGGAGAGGCAGTGAGATGCTATGGTGCTAAAGATAGCAGCATACATGTGGGAGGCACTGTTTGGGCATGTAGAGAGCCATGCAGGGTATGTACCCTGGGGGTTAAGGCATGCAGGGCACTTTGCTCTTCTCACCTAAGCCATGTCTCACATCTACACTGCTGTTTATAACTGCGCTATCTGGACCCACTGCGTCTGTACTTATATCCTTACTATAGAATCATAGAATGTACATTTAGCGTAGACATAGCCTTAGACAGGTCAGAGAGGGAAATTGCTTTTTCAGTCAAGTTAACTAAGGGTTATGTTAGTTATTTTCTTCCATTGTAAAACATAGCTGATTATTTCAGAGCATATCAGCACTGCTCTGTAGTAAACAGCCAAGAGATGAGATGGACCTGAACCAGAACCCCAGGTCTGAGCCCTGCCCCAACCACCCCAGAACTTCAGGGAAGTTTAGATTTGGATCCAAATGTTGTACCTGGGACCTGTCTCTCCCATGGGCCCAAACCAGAACCCTGGTTCAGATTCCAACAAACTTTGGGAAGCTCAGTATCTGATCTGAAGGCAGAGCTAACCATTTCTAATTGATACCTTAGAACATACCAGTTAGATACTTGGTACATGAAAAGATTAGGGACTTCTGTATATGAAGCATATACGTAAGCTTGTATTACCACTGTGTGAATAGTAGGGTTGCCAACCCTCCAGGATTTCCCTGAAGTCTCCAGGAATTAAAGATTAATCTTTTATTAAAGATTATGTCCTGTGATGAAATCTCCAGGAATACATCCAACCAAAATTGGCAACCCTAGTGAATAGAGTTTTATGTCGAAGCTAAAGTCAATTGTAAAATATATACGCACAAAGGCCTATGTTTTCCAAAGCAGATAAGCAACTTTTCCCTGTATGAAGGAAGTATAAAGAAAACTTAATTTTCCTCTCAGATCTACTTCATATTTTCTAACAGCTTTAGGGCAAAGTGCTCAGGTTACAGATGGGAGGAAACAAGAACTGAAGAGATGTGGCCTCATTTATATACAGAGGAGTTGAGCTCTGAGATATGTGGCCTTATTCACATGCAGGTTACTCAGTATTTTCCAAGAACACTTTTGGATGTTCTTATGCTTTCCTTCAGTGGCAAGTGCTTTACACAGAAGAAATTGAAGTATTTTAAAGTTTAACTCTGTTTTCTCCATCTTGCAGTGGGTGCAGTTCTATCTAAAAGAAAAGAAATGGTGAAAAATAAAACTAACTTTTAAAAAGAATTCCAAAGAAGTAAGAAAGCTTTTGTGCTCATGTGGAAAGAAGAGGGAATATTAACTTTCTTCATTTCCAGTTTTTTTTATTTTCTTTACTACTAACTATAAATTATTTGGCATTTTGCAATCATCGCTTGTTCTTTTCTGCAAAAAAATGCAATTCTCGTCTTCTGATTTGAAATTACACTTGCATGTGTATGCACAGCCTTTTTCTTGAAAGACAGATAACGTTTTTTCTAAATGCATGTGAATAATGACCACTGCAATTTCTATAAGGACCACTTCTCCCTTCCTGAAATTGTTGGAAAGTAGGAAGAAGTGAGCTGTATTTAAGGAATAAGTGAAGACTTCTGCTTGGAATCTCAGGTTCTAAAACTTAATTCTGAACTCTCATATATAGCTCATGCTGCTGCATACTTCCTTAAAAGAATCTAGTGCACTTTGCATGCACAAGGATTGATGTTATAAAGTGTTTATCACCACTACTCGCACTCCATCTCTGATAGTGGAATCAAGCCCTACAAATTATCAATAGCTGTATCTATATATGCAGTATTCTTCCTACATTGTTTAAACCCTAATTTTCCCAATCGTGGCTTTTCTCTCTTTAGGATCCTGCTCCATTGTCTGTATCTCCCTTCAGTTACTTCCATGTTGGTTCCTGTAGTAATGGCCTATCCTCCTTATCCTTTTAGGAAATGGGATAGTTATACCTTCAGTTTGTACTGCATACATACGAGGAGATTCCTTATTCAAAGGTGAACATTCCCTTTAGTATCTTAACTCTGTTCCTAAGGATTCTGTCTACCTGCCTTTTCCCTTTGCCTGTTTTCCCTTCTCTTCATCTGCATGTTGGTTTAAAAATTGCTTTAATGCCTGATATGAAGCATTATTCTGCAAGAATAGAGATAGACCATATCAAATCAGAGACTACAGTGTAACCTACTTATAGTGAAGCTCCACTGACAATTCAATAGAAGAAAAGTCCTAAGTTGTTTCAGTTTACTGCAAAGCAACCAGTGCAATTACACATGCCGTACAACTCCGCTTATACTATAGCTGGTCTGCGTAAAGTGATGACTTTAATATAATAGGGTTCTACTAAAAAAAGAACAGGAGTACTTGTGGTACACAAGTACTTGTGGCACAGGAGTACTTTCGTGGGCTACAGCCCACTTCTTCGGATGCATATGCATATGCATCCGAAGAAGTGGGCTGTAGCCCACGAAAGCTTATGCTCTAATAAATTTGTTAGTCTCTAAGGTGTTAGTCTCTAAGTCTCTAAGGTGCCACAAGTACTCCTGTTCTTTTTGAGGATACAGACTAACACGGCTGCTACTCTGAAACGTAGGGTTCTACTGTATTTATAGAACACTAGTGACTCATAATGAAGTATGAAAGTAATGTTTCTGTGGCCAAAATGTTAACTCAAGAGTGCTAACCTCATGCATGATCTGTTGATAAGGTATTATTTCATATTTTGTTGTTGGCATTCTTTATAGAAACAACTCAGAAATTACACTACAAAACATGATGTAATTCAATGAATGTAGGCTGCTTGTTAATGGGAAGTTCACATTTTCTTTTGGAAATGCCAGTAGTCATCTCCACATGTTCTTTGTGCATGGAGTAGGTCTCACAATAGCTTTCAGAATTCAGTGGCAAGCATTTTGTTTTGCTTTCCTTTAGGATGATGAGCCTCCAACCAAAGGGAAAAAGAAGAAGAAAAAGAAAAAGGAGGAAGAGATAGATATCGATGTGGATGACCCAGAAGTCAGCCGCTTTCAGTACCCATTTCATGAACTCATGGTATGGGCAGTGCTGATGAAACGGCAGAAGATGGCACTCTTTCTTTGGCAGCGAGGGGAGGAGACCATGGCCAAAGCACTTGTGGCATGTAAACTGTACAAATCCATGGCCCATGAGTCTTCAGAGAGTGAACTGGTGGATGACATCTCTCAGGATTTGGACAACAACTCAAAGTTAGTTAATTGGAGCATAGTGCATGGCTAATTTGTATATATGGGGCCATATGGACTGCTCAAAGTTATTTTTGAGCAATTACAATTAATTTTTAAGATGGTGGGTCACAGGGATGATTGTTTGGCCCATTTTTCTGACCAACTTTTTTCATCTATGAAGTTTGAGGATATACGTACAAGACTGGGAGGCAGGAACTTTTGAGTTATCACATCTTGGAGTCCCTCTGTGGCCTTAGGAAAATTGCTTAACCTCTCTGCCTCAGTTTCCTCCTTTATAAAATAAAACTAGCTTACCTCACTAGGTCAGGATTAACTGATGTACATGAATTCTCTGAAGAGGTAAATTTCAGTCTACTAAGTAAGTTTTATCACAAACAGTCTCACAAGAGCTGTGAAAGAAGTTGACATGTTTGAAGAAAGGTGATTAAAATAAAAATAAGTTTAAAGGGAATGAAAATTACATGTTACTCTATGCACTCTATTTCAGTTTGTTAGTCTCTGTGCCTTATTGCTTTTTTAGTTTTAAACAAATTTCTTCAAAACTTTCAAACATAATTGGCTTTATTATAATTGTCCTTAGAATGTTAGAAGTTTACAAAATGACAATTACAACTTCTATAGTACCCGTAATCAAAGGATGAAAAATATTTTACAAGCAATAATGACATTTCTAGTCAATAGCTTCTTAAGCACCAAAGTTAATTATCATTTATATTTATTTGTGTGTGGAGCTTTTGCATGCTAGCACAAATCATGTTTGAGGCCCAGTTGTGCTTGATGCTGTACAAAGACATGGGAAAACACTGTCCCAGCCCGAAAGAGTTGACAATCAAATTTAAGGGAACACTACAGTTTTTAAGCAAAGTTCATTAGATTCTTTTTGCATGTCTCCTTTTCTTCAGAGATTTTGGCCAGCTGGCTGTTGAGTTGTTAGATCAATCCTATAAACATGATGAACAGGTTGCCATGAAATTACTGACCTATGAACTGAAAAATTGGAGTAACTCCACCTGCCTAAAACTTGCTGTGGCAGCTAAACACAGGGACTTCATAGCTCACACCTGCAGCCAGATGTTATTAACAGACATGTGGATGGGGCGGCTACGCATGCGGAAAAACCCAGGCCTTAAGGTATTTCTTCTACACAATTGCAGTGATTTCCTTAGCACTGATGTTGAAGATACAGCTAAGGCATATAGTATTGTATCATATTTAGTATATTTATTCATATAACCATTCAGCCCCCTAATTATAGGAGTGCTTTAAAAGTATTTCTTTTGTGAAGCTAATTTTTCTGGCTCCTAACCTCAGAATATTTAAGTGACAACATCCCCATGGCAGAGTGGGTGTAGAAGGCAATAAAAGGCTTAGTATGCTTTAAATCTGGAAGCAAAGCCAGATAAATGACAAAAGTGTTCATTTAAGTTTATACCCCAGCCATGAAAATTAGTTATATTACATGAGAAGCTAAAAGACATTCATCATGTTCAGATACTACTGTGGTGAAGGGCACAAAATAAAGGATGAGAGAGAGAACAAACCACATGTGACAGATGCTAGTCACATCTCTTAATGCAGTACTGGAAGGAGCTCAGATAGTACAGTGAAAAGGGTGGAATAAGAACCTATGTAGAATAGTATAGAGTAGAATGATGGGAAAAAAACACATTTTTTAAGAAAGTATCTTTTCTTGTTTTGAGGGCTTGAACACTTGTTCTGCTGATTTCTCTGTCTTTCCATTGATGAGACTCAGGTGATTGTTCAAGGGTGGGTTCAAAGAATGAATAACTGCTAAACATGAATAATGTTAAGTGTGGCAAAGGGGAAACACATGATACACACAGTGTGAGGAGTGTTTTGGTGTTGCTTGTGAGGAGGATAATATATGATTTTCTGGGCTATTATCTGGTGAAATCCTTCTCTCATCCTATATTGTTAAAACTGCCTTCCACATGTAGGCCTGTCATCTCCAACCCATCTCTCATTTTCTCACTTCCAGGTCATCACCAAATCCAGTTGATTTTTCACATCATAACATCTACAAAATCCATCTATATTTTTCTTCTTCTCCTGCCAACATCCTGATCCATTCTCTGTTTTTCTCTCTCCTTGACCTGTCTCATCTTCAACTCTCTCACTTTCCAACTTCTCTCTAACTTAAATTACGCGAAATCTTGAGTCATATCTCATGATCCTTGCCCTTCTTTCAGATCACATCTCTCCCTTGTTAAATCTATTCACTGACTCCCTTCCTCTTCCATGCAAAATTCAGCCTTCCCTAACCTTCCAGTTCTATCCTCCTCACCTGTATGTCCCCCAAACCTTCTATTCTCATTCCCTCTCCTCACTATTCCTTTTATCTCCTTCTCCAACTCTTATGTGCCTTCTTGCATGCTATCTCTCATGCTTAGAAAGCCTTCCCAGTTGTTGTTTGCTAAGTTTCCCCCTTTTATTCTTTCAAAACTCTTCTGAGAACCCACCTGTTTCACATCAGAATGTAATTTATAAGCTTTGGTAAGAACCCTGCTCCCTTCACCATCCTGCTGTGTGTTGTTCCACTGAATTGAGCTGTTGAACTCTGTCCTGCAACACTTTTACCTTCTGGTGTGTTATTGCAATGTATCTACCGAGATGAGTCTTCCAGAGCAAGCTCCATGTTATATGTTAATATATATTATAGTGAGGGTGACCAGATGTCCCGATTTTATAGGGACAGTCCCAATTTTTAGGTCTTTTTCTTACATAGGCTCCTATTACCCCCCAGCCCTGTCCCGATTTTTCACATTTGCTGTCTGGTCACCCTAAATAGTGCCATGTGTAATACTGGTGCTTTGTAAATATTAATTAATTCAGTAGCTTCCTGTATGTTGAATGTTATTCAGAGAAATGATGGCAACAAAAGAAATAATGTTGTTTTAAACAAAATCTAATGATGTAATCAATGATGCATTGAATTGATACCTTCAATGATGCATTGAATTGATACCTCTTTTCTTGCCCAGGTTATAATGGGGATTCTCTTCCCACCCACCATCCTATTCCTAGAGTTTCGCACTTCTGATGATTTTTCCTATCAGACATCAAGAGAAAATGAAGATGGCAAAGAAAAAGAGGAAGAAAATGTGGTTGGTACTATACTTTATCAGAATGTTCTTAACTTCTCCAGCAGACAATATCAATTTGCCTACAATTATGCCATTGGCCACTTCAGATTGAAATCTGCAGATTTCCCATGCCACCTGCCTGTGTAGAAACAAAAATCCCTGTGTGTTATAGTACTGAGAATATATGGGCCACATTATCAGCCAGTGTAAATTGATGTAGCTGTATTGAGGTCAGTGGAGGTATGCCAATTTATAACAGCTAAGAACCTCGCCTTGTATTTTTCAAAGTGCAACGGAACTGGATAATTAGTGAATAGAGTCCTATTGTTCAGAAGGAAGCTTTCTGTAGCTGACAGATGATTGAGCATCATGACTGAAAGAACCTCTCATAGGTGACATTGTATTGGTGACAAGCTGCCAGTTTCTGTCTTCCAGGATGCAAATGCTGATACAGGCTCCCGAAAAGGAGATGAAGAGAATGGAAACAAAAAGCAACGGAGCCTTCCTATTGGAAAAAAGATCTATGAATTCTATAATGCACCTATTGTAAAGTTCTGGTTTTACACGGTGAGTAACTCATCTTGACTTTTAATTATTAACAATTTGTTACATTATATTAATTTAAAACAAAATAATAGGAAAACATCTTGATATATAGTTTAAAGAACCGGTATAAACAAAATACACTTTGGCCTTGGCATCTGTTTCTCTTATGAATTTATACTGCTTCTAGCATCGTCGTAGGTGAGCACATAACAAAATTCACATCGCACATGGTCTAACTCCCATTAAAACTTAAGGAGACATAGTTAAAATCTTTTAAATTGTTTTTCCATCTTCTGTTCTGCTTTATTGTATCTAATTTTTTTAAATACCAAAAAGTTCAAAGGTCTCCACTCATTCTGGACTTCCAGCTTGTGACACCTGTGGCCATTATTTCCCCATTTGACTTTTATTAAAGTTGTTGTAGGCACTCAGTATATTTTGAAAATCAGCCCCTAGCATCAAGAAAAGGCCAAGGGATGATTTGATTGCCATCTATAAGTACCTACATAGGGAACAAATATTTAATAATGGTCTCTTCAATCTAGCAAACAAAGGTGTAACATGATCCAATGATTGGAAGTTGAAGCTAGACAAATTTAGACTGGAAATAAGGTAATTTTTTAACAGTGAGTAATTAACCAGTGGAACAATTTACCAAGGATTGTGGTGGACTCTCCATCACTGGCAATTTTTAAATCAATGTTGCATGCTTTTCTAAAAGATCTATTCTAGGAATTATTTTGGGAAATTCTATGGCCTGTGCTATACAGGAGGTCAGTCTAGATCAGGGGTCGGCAACCTTTCAGAAGTGGTGTGCTGAATCTTCATTTATTCACTCTAATTTAAGGTTTTGCGTGCTGGTAATACACATTAAAATACCCCCATGTGCCCCCCCCCGGCTCCCCCGTCACCTAGGGTTACCATATTTCAACAATCAAAAGAGAGGACGGGGGGGGGAGAGCCCCGCCCCCATCCACTCCCTCCCACTTCCCACCCCCTGACTTCCCCCTCAGAACCTCCAGCCCTGCTCCTTGTCCCCTGACTGCTCCCTCCTGGGACTCCTATCCCTAGCTGCATCCCAGAACCCCACCCCCTACCTAAGCTTCCCTGTTCCTTGTCCCCTGACTGCCCCCTCCTGAGACCCCCACCCCACCCTAACTGCCCCCCTAGAATCCTACCCCCTACCTGTCTCCTGACTGCCTCGACCCTTATCCACACCCCCACCCTAGCGCGGTGAGGGAGGAGCCGGGGGGCGCACCTGCCGCCGGTCTCGGGTCCTGGCCGCCGGCCCCACTCAGCCTCCTGCCAGCCTGGGGTTCCATTCACTCAGCCGGCAGCGGATTGAGCGGGGCCGGTGGCTGGGACCCTGGCTGGCATCCACGTGCCAGGCAAAATCAGCTCGCATGCCACCTTTGGCACGCATGCTGTAGGTTGCCAACCACTGGTCTAGATGCTCACAATGGTCCCTTCTGACCTTGGTATCTATGAAACTTGAAATCCAAAATTAGTGGACAATTATGAATATTTTCCTCAATATTAGGTATGTTTCTGCTGATTTACACTTATGTTCTGTACTTTATACATTTAAACTTACTGCAAATGACTTTGTGTACAAATTTTGGAAGGATCTCAAGTAACTAAATGCTGTCTATGCAGCCATAGACAAAGCAGTTACTGTGTAACAGCCCTGCACACTAATGCCTAGAGTCCATGGACATAAAGGATTCTTTTTTCCAGATATCATACCTGGGTTACTTAATGCTGTTCAATTATATAATCTTGGTGCGGATGGACCGCTGGCCCTCACTCCAGGAATGGATTGTCATCTCCTATATTGTGACTCTGGCTTTAGAGAAAGTAAGAGAGGTAATGTGAATCACACTAATAACTGCTATTTTACATTATCATGGGGAAGAACTTGCCATTTATAAATAAATGGTGAATGGGGACTGGAGGAGTAGTGTAGACAGGCAAGCCTTACAGGAGGCAGGAGATTCCCTTCCCTGCCAGATCCATACCAGTGCCGGGGGATTTCAACTACTACCCACTCCAGGGCTCTCAGAACCCTCCTGCCTGAGCAAAAGGGCAGTCAAAAATTCCTTTAGGTCATTTTTGCAGTTTCCTGAATTCACTGCCCCTTTCTTACATGTATTTCCCTGGAAGGGCATGAGGATATAATCCCTAAATAGCCTCCTGTTATGCACAATTAATGTATGTTGCATTGATCAGTTATGGTGTATGATGAAGAGGTTGGGAGGGAGGAACGTGTTTTATATGTAAATTCGCAGTAGTATTTAATTCATTATCATCTCAGCTTTTACAGATTGGTAGCACAGCACAAAATCCCCACTGCCAAATCAATTCACCCCACTGTAGTTCCCTCCCAGTCTGTTTCCCCACCAACCCACCAAGTTCCTAAAATAAACACCTCATATAATTTTGATTTGGACATAAACGTGGACAAAAAGTTAATGGGCCACGGCCGGTGAATTAAGTGACAATGATGAAATCCTACAGTTAAACGAAAGTTGGGTCAAAATAGAAAAATTAAATGGCGTCTGTAAGCAGCGATGTGCTCTGCTGCAGGGGCAAATCCTGCTCAATACGCAAGTAGTTCTCATGAAACCCATTACACCCAGTCAGTCTGCCCTCGGTCTCACCGCCATTATTTTAAAAATGCACTCCACAGTTTTTCTTCAGGATTTTTTCCCTTTGCTTTTAGATTCTGATGTCGGAGCCAGGCAAGCTGAGCCAGAAAATAAAAGTCTGGCTGCAGGAATACTGGAATATCACTGATATGGTGGCTATTTCAGTATTTATAATTGGAGCAATTCTTCGCCTACAGAACCAGCCTTACATGGGTTATGGAAGAGTAATCTACTGTGTGGATATCATTTTCTGGTACATTCGAGTACTGGATATCTTTGGTGTGAACAAGTATTTGGGACCCTATGTCATGATGATTGGAAAAATGGTTAGTACCTCTGTAGCTAGAGGCTTGCTTTAAGGATGCATCTTAAACTATGTAAGAAAGCAGATTTGGGAAAGTAAAATAATTTCTTCTTCTAGATACCAATCCTGCAACTGTTGCTCAACTGATTTAGTCTGTGAATAAAGGCTGCAGAATGGGGATCTTAATCTTGACTCATGAATTACATTCGCCCACAGAGATTTTGGATATACTAATAATAACCTTAATTCAAGAGAGAATTTTTCTCAAACTGTTTCAATACCCCGTATCTTAACACCCTGTTTTTCTGTCCTATTGAAGTCTCTTCAGAATAGTCTACTTAATCTCAGTATGAGTCTCAGTGAACCATTTTAGGGTATTTCCCTGCAGAAAAGTGGGATTTAAGATTTATAAGCTTAGAGTCTGATTCTCAGAGGCCCTTTTAGGATCTTCAACTCCCATTGACATCAGTTAGAATTGTGGTTGCCCAGAGCTTGTGGTTCTTAATAGCAAACTGGCTTTCCTCCATCAAAGCATAGTATTAAACCCACTTCCAGTTAATGGAACTAATATATTTGGAGCTTTGTGCTGCCAATATTGTAACAATAGGCTCCCATAAAATTATCCTCCTTAGCATACAATAAACCCAGTATACCAAGGATGCACGTACTCATAAGGAGGAGGGGAGCAGCTCTGGGGAGTCCACTTGATTTTCCATTTAATTGAATATAACTGTAACTAAGAAAGGAGGTGAAACTACAACACAGACTTCTGTTAAGGTGAACTGTGCTGGAACATATGCATTTTGGGTTTCAGGCTCCTAGATCACTTAGGTGACTATGAAAATTTTGCCCTCTGTTCCTAAAAAATATATTGAATATATATTGATGATACGAGGGAGTATTCAACTTGAGAGAGATGAGGCTCTTCTTTTAGCACTTAGAGATGAAAATACCTTGGTGCATTCCAAAGTCAAAATGTTGCTCTTCAGAAGTGTTGGTATGTGAGCCTCTCGCGCAGAGGTGACTTAGTAGCAAAGAGAGAAGGAAAGCACCACCAGCAGCAGAGAAGTCATCGTATTTCTTCCCTTCAAGTCAGTAGCAGAATTTTTACAAGAGCCACTGTCCAACATGTCGCTGTCTGTGTGTTCAGGGAAAGTATGGCTAGAAAGAGTTCAAATATATACTCTTGTCACTGGCCCAAGCACTTATATGAAGATGCTCACTCTGCTTTCTCTTTCCAAACATAAGTACGTTATTTATTTGCTGCTATTGTCGTTGCTGTTGTTATACATTTTCATGGCACCATAAATGTACACCATACCATGCAAGGCATAGAAAAGTTCATAGGCTCAGAACCTCCACTGCAACTGAGGAGCACACAATCTTACTCAGGAGAGGTGCTGCAAACACCCTGACTTCTGGTTATGACCCTGCAAGTTTAGAACATATGTTCCTAGAGTATTTTAGGTGATCCCAGATCCTGGGACCCTGAAGGCTGCTCTGATTTGAACTGACTGACTTCTGCCTAAGGGCCATTACAGCAGCAAGAGATTGCCAGGGCACAAGTATGCTTTCTAATCTAGTAGTTAACACTGGGGCCAATTATGTTTTGAGAGGTCTCTTGGCTTGGCAGGGCAGGGTAAAGTGTCCCTAATGCAGGGGGAATCTGGTCTGTAAAGCCATATAGTCTGATAGTTCTTTTAGTCGAAAAACAAATTACCTGTTTAAATGGATCTTGGGTGCTGTTTTTTTTACACTTTATATGTTTTCAGCTCATGAGCGGTATTTGTACCAGCATAATAATAACTGAGAAACAACTAGTTTGGGGGATTTTTTTTTTATTCTCGTGAATCTTTCTTGGTGGTTTTCCTGCACACGCTCTCCTACACACGTTCTTTCATGTATGTAACCTCTGATTATGACAAAAATATTTGTATGGTCCCTCTGTCCAGATGATTGACATGCTGTACTTTGTGGTCATCATGCTTGTGGTTCTGATGAGTTTTGGAGTAGCCCGCCAAGCTATCCTGCACCCAGATGAGGAGCCCTCTTGGAGACTAGCTCGCAACATCTTCTATATGCCCTACTGGATGATCTATGGAGAGGTGTTTGCAGACCAGATAGACCGTAAGAGTAGAATTCATAGTAAGATTCTGTTTCCTGTTTCTGAGGCAGATGATCAGATCCAAATTAATGAAAATGACTGTTTTTAATTTGGAATTAGTATGTTTGTCTTTGGTTGCTTTTGTGGCAGATTCCAGACTTCCAGACATCACTTTCTCCTCCTCACCAGAGTACCAATGGGAATCCTCTACCTGTCAGCATATGTTCTATTTCAATTACTGTTGAGAGTGGTGCAGTCTGAAACACTCGCCAATCTTGGATGTTAAGAATATCACCTCTGAGATGCTCCCCTTCCTTAGATGGGTCAAGAAGAGATAATCTTTGAGTTACTGTTGAACCTGGTTCATCACCAGACTCTGATTCAGGAAAGCACTTAAGCACAAGCTTAACTTCTAAATTCATGCTTAAACCCTATTGACTTCAATGAGATTTAAACACGTGCTGTCCTGAAATGGGGCCTATAAGAATTAATTGTGGAGCCATAGGTCTGCACATGCTCTAGAACAAGGGTTCTCAACCTTTTCAGTACAGAGCCCCTTCCCTTAGCAATATGTGAAGGTCAGGGTGGTCACAACCCCCTGACTTCTGGTTATGACCCTGCAAGTTTAGAACATATGTTCCTAGAGTATTTTAGGTGATCAATAACTTTTGATACCATCCTTTTGCCAGACAGTCTAGGTATATCACAAATGTCCTGGCTCCCTTCATTTCTGGGGGCAGGGCAGTATCTATCAAAACATGAGCCCTGCCAGCTGGAGGACGAGCTGTGATATCATCATCTGGGAATGCAGATGCTTGTTGTTAATAAAGGAATGAAATGGAGGGGCAAGAAACAGGGCTAATAATTAAATATTGGTAATACTTTAAAATGTGAAAATCCTATTTGGACTGATTACAAAATGTAATATTACCAAAGTGGCCCTTGGCTCTGATTTTATGGCTCAGCAACACACTGAAGTTAAGAATGCTGCAATCAAGAGCAGTAATTCTAGTTAGTTTTGATCATGATGAAGTGTATTAAGTAGGAATGGGGAGTAAAATCAAGGAGAAAAGAGAGAAAACTATTCCCAAATATAGCATAGCTCCATCCTCAACCTTTATAGGGCCATAGCCTTGTTTTGGCCACCTTGAACTCACTGGGAGCCCCTGGCACCTCTATCTGAGGACAAAACATGGCCTTTAGTAAGATCAGCCACTCTTTGGAGTCATTAGCTAACCCTCAACATAACAGCAGAGTTAACTTAATTTGGAATAGAGTTTCTGCCTTAGCTCTAGATTCCTTTGATTATGTGTTTTAATCAGATCCTTACATTTTACAGTATTTTGTAATTGTTTACCTTCCGTTTTTCCCCCTTATACTAATGTTTATATGGTCTAATCCAGAGGTGGGCAAACTACGGCCCGTGGGACCATCCTGCCTGGCCCCCAAGCTCCTGGCCCGGGAGGCTAGCCCCCAGCCCCTCCCCTGCTGTTCCCCCTCCCCCGCAGCCTCAGCTCCTGGGACAGCGCAGCTGCAGAGCCGGGCCTGACCCGGTCTCTGTGCTGCGTGGTGGCAGTGGCAGCGGTGTGGCCCAGCTCCAGCTGGGTGGCGCAGCTGTAGCACTGCCAGCCACCGGTGCTCCAGGCAGTGGGGGAAGGGGGCAGGGAGCTGGGGGAGAGGGGTTGGATAGAGGGCAGGGGAGTTTGGGCGGTAGTGAGGGGGTGGGGTGGTCGGGGGTGAACAGGGGGGTTCAATAGGGGCAGAGGTTCCAGGGGGGCAGTCAGGAAGGAGGGGGTTTGGATGGGGCGGCAGGGGGTAGTCAGGGGCAGTGAGGGGACAGGGAGAAGGGGTGGTTGGATGGGGCAGGAGTCCCGTGGTGTGTGTGTGTCAGGAATGAGAGATAGGGTTGGATGGGGCGGCAGGGGTCCGGGGGCGGTCAGGGAACAGGTGGGGTTGGATGGGGCAGGAGTCCCGAGGGGGCAGATAGGAGGTAGGCCACGACCCCTTCCCCTAACTGGCACTCCATACAATTTACGAAACCCGATGCGGCCCTCAGGCCAAAAAGTTTGCCCACCCCTGGTCTAATCATTAGTGGTCAGAACTCCCTACCATATAGGAGGGAGGAAATGGCTATATGGGCTGTGCCATTAATCTGGTCCTGCAGTTACATTGTTGAAGTGATGTTTTGTTTAGATAGGACACCGAAATACTCTTTTCTTCTTCCTTTCCCTCATAAATCATCATCATATTACTGTAACTTACAATATGTAAAATTGTTCTTGGAAATATTTGGGTCAACCCAGTTACGTATTACATGCTGCCCCAGCTTCTAAGTGGTCTGGCTGTCTCAGATGGGTTGATTCTCATATTGAGAGAAAATGACTAAGGCAGAGATTGAGGATATTGCTGCAGTCCATGTGGTTCACAGTATGTACACAAATTCCTATTCACCTTGAACACAGATGGTAAAAGCAACAGCAAAGTCTCATGTGGACAGGTCTGTTTTTCTCAAAAGTCAGCCAAAACATACACTGGTCTCAGCACCTGTAGCCAAGCTCTCCCTGTCTCTGAATCTTGCTTTACATGCACTGTCCCAGCTCTGATCTCTGTTTCAATCATACCCCGACTATACAACATAAAGTCCTATTGTGGGAAAATGTGATTAGCCAAGGACTCAGAAAATCCTACCTCAGCAAGATGAAAGACCACTTGGGGTCTAACAAAAGGTAGGTTACACAGGGCTTATTTATAAAAGAAAATTTTCCAGTTATACTAGTATAGTTATATTGGTATAGTTAAGCTGATGTAGTTATTCTTATAAAACTCTCTATGTGACCACTCTTATTTCAGAATAAGAGTGGTTTTATTCAGCTTAGCTTAAACTGCTTCCAAAGCAATACAATCAAAACTGGAAAAAGGCACTCTTACACTGAAATAAAAATGTCCACATGGGAAGTTATATCAGTTAAAAGTTCACAATTACCTTAAACAGGTATAACTTTCCTGTGTAGACAAGCCCATAGGCACCTACTTTCTAAAGACCATTCTACTTTAAAAGACAATAGGTTTCAATCTAATCTTTCTATGGCCTTGGCTACACTTGCAGATGTACAGCGCTGTGAGTTAAACCTGACTTCGTGCAGCTGAGTAGGGAGAGCGCTGCAGTCTGTCCACACTGACAGCTGCCCAGCGCACTATCGTGGCCACATTTGCGGCAATTGCAGCGCTATTGGGAGCAGTGCATTATGGGCAGCTATCCCACAGAGCACCTTTTCCCATTCTGGCGCCATGGGTTGTGGGAAGGGGGCGTGGGTGCAGGTGATTCTAGGTCCTGTCCCAATGCCCCGTGATGCATCGCTTCATATCCCGGAAATCCCTTTGTTTCCGTCCACGTTTGGCGCCATCTTTCAATGGTTTCTGTGCAGCGCGATCTATCTGCGGGAAATGGAGTCTGAACAGCTGAGGCATGCTGACGAGTCTCGCCAGCACGTCACGTTTGGCTATCGAACTGTTGCTTAAGATCCAAAGTGACAGTGAGAGTGAGGGTGAGGATTCCGATGATGCTATCGAGCCGCGTAACGCGTACGACACGAAATTGCTTGTGGCATTCACGGACATACGTAGCACCGTGGAACACTACTTTTGGGTTCGGGAAACAAGCACCGAGTGATGGGATCACATCGTCATGGAAGTCTGGGATGACGAGCAGTGGCTGCAGAACTTTCGGATGAGAAAAGCCACTTTCATGGGACTGTGTGAGAAGCTTGCCCCCACCCTGTGGCGCAAGGACACGAGAGTGAGAGCTGCCCTGCCAGTGCAGAAGCGGGTGGCTATTGCAGTCTGGAAGCTGGCAACTCCAGACAGCTACCGGTCAGTCGCAAACCAGTTTGGAGTGGGAAAGTCGACCATTGGAATCATGTTGATGCAAGTTTGCAAGGCCATTAATTGCATCCTACTCAGAAGAACCATGACTCTGGGTAACGTGCAGGAAATAGTGGATGGCTTTGCACAAATGGGGTTCCCTAACTGTGGAGGGGCGATAGATGGGACGCACATTCCTATTCTGGCACCACCCCACCTAGGATCCGAGTACGTTAATCGGAAGGGGTATTTCTCTATGGTTCTCCAGGCGCTTGTGGATCACCGTGGGCGTTTCATTGACATTAACACAGGCTGGCCTGGAAAGGTGCATGACGCACACATCTTTCGGAACACTTGGCTGTTCAGGAAGATGCAAGCCGGGACTTTTTTCACAGAGCGGAAGATCACGGTAGGGGAAGTCGAAATGCCCATTGTGATCCTTGGAGATCCCGCTTACCCCTTAATGCCATGGCTCATGAAACCCTACACAGGGAGCCTTGACAGCAGCAAGGAACGGTTCAACTACAGGCTGGAGCCGGTGCCGAATGACTGTGGAGTGTGCCTTTGGCCGTTTAAAGGCCCACTGGTGATCTCTGTACGGGAAGCTGGACTTGGCCGAAAGCAGCATCCCCGCGGTTATATCCGCGTGCTGTGCCCTCCATAATATTTGTGAAGGGAGGGGTGAAAGCTTCACTCAGGCATGGACCTCCGAGGTTAACACCTGGAGGCTGAATTTGCACAGCCAGAGAGCAGGGCTATTACAAGGTCCCAGCACAGGGCTGCAAGGATTAGGGATGCCTTGAAGGAGCAATTTGAGGCTGAAAACCAGCAGTGATATCTGGTGCCCTGCACGGGAGTGAAGTGCAGTAGTTCCAATCTTTAGGAATCAGTGTCTGCTTAGCAGACAAGCAGATTTGCAGTGCCTGTTTATTTCCTGGGCTAAGGAGTCTTTTACTTTATGCAATAATAAAGAATATTTTCAAAGCCAAAGAATCCATTTATTGAAAAGAAAAAAAAAAGTATTTATTGAAAAGAAAAAAGGGGGTGGAGTGGGGAACAGTACAATCACAGATTTGTGTATGTCCTGTCTGGTGTGCTGTGCAGTGAGTGCTGCACTTCAGGGCAGCTATAGTGCATGGTGATGGGGGTTGAGTGCAGAGGGTAAGGGTCGTGGTCTTCAGGGTTGGGTGGTGAAGATACTGGTGTTGGAGGCAGCGGGTGGCGTGAAGAACACGGAAGTTGGGGAAAGTGGGTTGGAGGTGACAGTGGGGCACAACAGAAAAAGTTTTGGGACAAGGGCTGTGGGGGGGGCGGCGTTTGCGTTTTCGGTACTGCTGCTCTTTCTGCATGGCTACCAGCTCCTGGTTAGCATCTGCTTGGCGCTCCAGGATGCTGATGAGCCTATCAGTGCTTTGCTGCCGGTGCATGGTGCTTTGCTGCCAGTGCGCTGTGTTTTCCTGGCGGATCCTGCTTTCTCTCTCCCTCCAGTCCTGTGCCTTCTCGTTCTCTTTAATAGATTGCCGCATCACTTCTTGCAGCATGTCTTCTTTGCTTTTTCGCGGTCTCTTCCTGAGTCTTTGCAGTCTCTGAGCAGGCGATAAGAGGGACGGCTGAGGTCTCAAGGTTGATGCAGCTGTATAGGCAAAACGTAACATTTAACAGAGGCAGCATTGTTTATACCAGACAGAGTAATGATTCCCCCCGCACTTAAGGAGTAGAAAACACACAGGGTCTACACAATAGCATAATTTTCCCGTCCGAAACAGAGCACACATATCACACGGGAGCCTCAAAATGGTGAGTAAGGGGGACTGATTGTTTCAGGGCTGCACTGTCCTCTGGGTTTCTGTGCCTTGGGGAGAGCCAACAGCTTCAGGGGGCACCTACACTGAACACTGTCCCAACATTTTCCACAGGAGTTCGTCCTGGACGATATCTCGCTGCTGAAGGTGACCTGGGAAGCAAAGGAGGGTCTTCTACTGCAATGCGGCTTCCGCCCTGGCCCATATGCAGCTTGCCTGTGTGCAGCAATGGTCCCCCCGCCCCTCGCGGCACAGTGGCACGGACACGTTAGCCTGGCTGGGACAAGGACCACGGTGGCTCTCCCTATAAACCTGCGCAAGCGCATTGCACACGTTCTGGATGAGACCTTCTAAGAGATTACCGAGGCTGATTACCGCGATGTGATAAACCACATCAATGCACTATTCCGCATCTAGGCATGCATGCTTAACCCTCCTCTCCCAAAGAGCCCGCACCGAAAAAATTCCTTCCTGAAAAAAAAAAAATGCTTACCGGGAACCTACTCTTCTGTTTGTCCTCCACCAAGCACCGGCCGCTGCGACTGGTTACCATCCTCCTGGCTCAAGAAGAGCTCCTGGCTGCATGGCTCCAGGGATTCCGGGGTGTCTCCATCCGGCCATCCACTATCACTCCCATTTTCCTACTCCTCCTCCTCCTCCCCCTCCCCCCCACCGGCTCTGAAGTGTCCATGGTGGTGCTCGGAATGGAGGTGGGGTTAACCCCAAGTATCGCATCCAGCTCCTTGTAGAATCTGCAGGTCGCGGGGGGAGCACACGAGCGGCCGTTTGCGTTGCGGGCTTTGCGGTAGGCACTCCGCAGCACCTTGACTTTAATCCTGCACTGCAGGGCGTCCTGGTCATGGCCCCTTTCCATCATGTCCTTTGATACCTTACCGAAGGTATCGTAATTCCTACGGCTGGAGCGCAGCTGGGACTGGACAGCTTCCTCCCCCCAAACACTGATGAGGTCCAGCAACATTGCTCCATGCTGGGGCTCGCTTGGTGCGTGGAGGCATGGTCACCTGGAAAGATTTGCTGATAGCACTCCACGCCACGCTGGGCTGAGCAAACAGGAAGGGGATTTTTAAAATTCCCGGGGAATGTAAAGAGTCGGTCACATGGTTGGTTACCTGAGGCCAGGGCAGTAGAGTTTGAACTAATGACCAGAGTGGCTAGAACAGGCATTGTGGGATACTGTCGAATAATTCTGGAGGCCATTCACAGCACATTGGGTGGCCACACTGGCGCCGCAGCACTGCAGCGGCAGCGCTGCACTCGCTATTCCTCTCGGAGAGGTGGAGTACATGCAGCGCTGCAACCAGGGAGATACAGCGCTGCAAATTCCTTGCGAGTGTGGACAGGGAGTGAGTTACAGCACTGGGGGTGGCTTTACAGCGCTGCAACTCGCAAGTGTAGCCAAGGCCAAAGACTGTAAGTAAGCTCCCCTTAACAATTTACCTGGATGTGACTACAGCAGGCAATCCAACCAATATGTCAGATAAGGTGAGGTCCTTTTGCCACGCGTAAATGATTTATGGGTAGGGTGACCAGATGTCCCGATTTTTATAGGGACAGTCCCAATATTTGGGGCTTTGTCTTTTATAGGCACCTATTACCCCTCCCACCCCGCATTCCCTATCCCAATTTTTCACACTTGCTCTCTGGTCACCCTATTTATGGGAAAGTACCATATCATGTTCCCCTTTCAGTAGTTCAGTAAAATGCATTGCTTTGTTAGGTTTCAGAGTAGCAGCCATGTTAGTCTGTATCCGCAAAACGAACAGGAGTACTTGTGGCACCTTAGAGACTAACAAATTTATTAGAGCATAAGAGTGGAACATATATTGAGGGGCTATATATACACACAATTATATGTTCCACTCTATATGCATCCGAAGAAGTGGGCAGTAGCCCACAAAAGCTTATGCTCTAATCAATTTGTTAGTCTCTAAGGTGCCACAAGTACTCCTGTTCTTATTGCTTTGTTACTTTCCTTTGTCACAACTGTACATCAAAGATAAAACCCTGGCACCACTGTAGTCAAAGGGAGTTTTGCCATTGACTTCAATGAAGCCAGGATTTTGCCCTAAGGATGAAATTCACGCCAATGCTACAATGTAAAAGAGCCACATGAGCATGAAATCAGAAGCATTTAGTACTTAGCAGGATCAAATTCATAAGCAGAAGTAGGGTGATCCTGCTTAAGACTTTCTAAGGACAGGCACACCAGTACCCATAATGCTAATCAAATTAGATTTTAATTATATTAGATACTATAACAATATATTTGTATCATAAGCTATTGATCATTTTAATATCGAATGATAATAGAAAAGGAAGCAGACAGCAAAGACAATGCCAGGACTCTGCTTCCAGGAAACAGGAGGAAGTTTGTTTCCGTAATAGCTGAAAGATTAAGTTTGTGTGGTAACTTTGTGTTGTTTTGTTTGTGGTGACTATCAATTGTGTTTTACTGATAATATCTTGTATATTTAAATGATCATCTGCCAGCATCATTTTGTGATTTATTTTTACTGTCATGAATTTGCTGCCATATGTAGCATTTGGGGAAGACAAAGTGAAAAGGAAATTGCAGAATGTACTGTAACTCTAACAAAGCCTTTGTTTCTAAGCATATGTCTCTACTGTTCTGATATTTAAGTTGCTTATCTTTTCTTGGCAGCAAAACAGCTACTGTATTGTCAGTCATTTGTTTTCTTTTTCCCCCCCTATTATTCTGTTGTTTTCTTTCCTTTTTTTGCTTTCAAATTGCTGTATAGTCTATGCCATGGAAATCAATCGTAAGTCTATGTGGGGAGCTGATTATCTCATTTAGTTAAATGCGTTCATTAGTCTTTTTCTTCCCTGGATATTGGTATTTTAATTATAGTGTTCTGACAAAATTCAGATGTCAGATTTTTGTTCTTTTACTGAATTGATTTCAAGTATCAAAGAAGCAGGGAATTTTTTTTAATTATAAAAAGAACTGATTGGGTACTACTTTATTGATTTGCAATTAAGTGCCAACATTTTTGTACATTCTATTGAGTTAGCACCACAATGATCCTTTTTTAATTATATTATGTGAGTTGTTGCACACAGAGAATTTAATTTCCTTTGATTATCCAAATTTTATGTTAACAAAAAGCTAGTTGGGTAATCGTGTTTTTGAGATGTACTTGACTTTCCATGTCCAGTTTCCACATGATAACCAGAAATACAGGATTAGTGTATAACTTGGTACCATGTTTGGAAACCAAGTTTGAACTTTCTTTAAATATGGTTCTGGCTAACCCAGACGTAAATATGTGTTTTCAGGCGAGTGTAGACAAGATCAAGCTGATTTCAAAATTATCTTCGAAAGAGGTTGAGAATGTTAGTTTTTGCAAACACTTTTAAAATAAATTTGTTCAGTTTATGCTGGCAAACCAGATCTTGCAAAAAATTACTGCTGGGCAGTGTGTTAATTAATTAATTAAGATATCCCATCTCCTAGAACTGGAAGGGACCTTGAAAGGTCATTGAGTCCAGCCCCCTGCCTTCACTAGCAGGACCAAGTACTGATTTTGCCCCAAATCCCTAAGTGGCTCCCTCAAGGATAGGGCTCACAACCCTGGATTTAGCAGGCCAATGCTCAAACCACTGAGCTATCCCTCCCACCTTTACAAGGTGTTTTATAAGACTTCAGTGGGAGAGTACTTGCCGCTGTAAAGTGTTCCACCTAATGGTAAGTATTTGTAGGATCCAGCCTGGGGTTTGAAACCAAATTAACTGGAACTATATTTAAAGTAAGAACAAACTTAAGGCTTGTCTAAATGGTGGAGGAATGCACTCTACAGGGGTGTGATTTCTAAAGCACACTAACTTATTGCACTTTAATGGGTTCGTGTAGACCCTGCTGGCATCCACTAGTGCACTTTAACGTAGTACTGTTTCAAGCACTTAAAAGTGCACTGGGGGGATCTTTAATGTACACTAGCAGGGTCTATACAGACCAATTAATACACAGCATGTTACTGTGCTTTAGAAATCACACCCCTGTATAGCACATTACCTACCATATATACAAGCCCTTACTTTTCAAACGTGATTCATAGGCCAATATCTTCAAAAGTAACTAGTGACTTTGCGTGCTTGACTGGAGACATCTTAAACTGCCCTGATTTTCAGAACTTAGTGCCCATTTACTGGCCCCTTTTAGGTGTCTTGCCACTTGTTTGCCTCTCATATTAGGTTTTTGGTCCTTGTATAGTTTTAAATCTCACTGATGAATACTTCTGATCCTGCATCATTGAACGCAATAGGAGTTTTGCCATTGACAAAGAACTTACAGTCTAACTGTGAGTTTGGGGAGGGAGGAAGCTTAACTATCTAGGCTATGGCTACACTATAGATCTTGCAGCACTGCAGCTGCATCACGGTAGCGCTGCTAATGCAGATGCTCTAAGCCGACAGAAGAGAGCTCTCCCCGTCGACTTAATTACTTCAGCCCCTGCGGCAGCAGTAGCTACATTGGCTGGAGAAGCTCTCCTGCCGACATAGCACTGTCTGCACCAGTGCTTAGGTCGGTGTCACGTACATCGCTCAGGGGGATGATTTATTCACACCCCTGAGTGGCGTAACTTATACCGACTTAGGTTGTATGCAGTGTGTACATAGCCCTAGTTTCCGCGCCCTGCAGCAATTTCAGATTTCCCCATATGGGCTTCATTCTCCACTTTTAAGTGGTTCTTTTTTTATTCTGGTATTAAAAGGTTTATATGTGCTTAGAGTTATGAGATCTCTACCTAGTTCCAGTTTTGCTATTGGGGAAAAAAATCTAAATGTCCTAAGGGCTAAATTCTAATCTCAGTTACATCACCACAAATTTGGAATAACTATTCATTCTGAGGGAGGTTATTTTGCATTTACATGGTGTAACTGGCAGCTGAATTTGGCCCAAAAACTCCATTTGGTTCTACTGGAAATAAACTCTTAATATGGATATTTGTCCTAGCAAATTTTATGCAGATCTAATCTTTACATAAATATGATCAGTGTTTTCAATGTCAGACAAGCACTGAAAAGTAAAACTTCAATTGTCTCTTCAGCGCCTTGTGGGGATAATCTTTATGATGAGGATGGTAAACGTCTCCCTCCATGCATACCTGGGGCCTGGCTCACACCTGCTATCATGGCTTGTTACCTTCTGGTAGCAAACATTCTACTGGTAAATCTGCTGATTGCTGTCTTCAAGTAAGTGCTTAACTGTATGATTGTTAACTTATCTTTCTTATTTTCTTAATACTAAGATGAAATGCCTGTAAGAGCCTATCAGCAGGACCAAATTATACTGTGGTTTTGCAAATAGATAGCAATTTGTAAATTTGTACTACACCCAAAGCCCAATTGTTATGTTAATGGGATTGACAAATATTTGAATTTTAATTGAAAATCAGTTAACGTCAGGAATGTTGTGATAATTGGGCCTACAAATTCACCTAATTGTGAGCTCAACTGTAAAAGGTGAGTGAAAGTTCATAAAATGTCACAATAGCCTAAAACAAATGGTAATAGGAAAAGGTATAAAAAAAGAGGCAGACTGAATTAGTCCAAACAAAAAGATCTTGCTATAACTCAAGGACTGTGTTAAGATTGTGTCTGGTAAACAAGAATAGTGCAGAACGGGAAATCAATTAATCAAAATTGGTGTGCCAGAAATTAGTCCTAATTGGTGGATAAAATAATGAGGGAATGGGTTATTCCACCACTTGCTCCCTTTTGGGGCTTGGATTATTTTAGTTTTTTTAAAAGATGGGGGAAGAGAAGCTGGGGAGTAGGAGGGGATTTGGCTACTGGAGCGAGCTTCGCCATCATTGCTGTCATCCCTACCATCTCCTGGGACCCCACGCCTTTGTCTTGCTGATCCTGAGAGATGTCCTAATCAGACTGGGCCCCAGAGACCCAGATGACATTGCTACTTCTGCCGGCTCTGGATAAATCTTAGCCACCACCCTGGATAAGAGACTTTCTCTCCTTCCAACCCCCACACCATCACTTTTCCTTCCCTATCTTATTTCTTCTCTTTCCTGTCTCTCTCCTTTTTCCTTTTGTCTGATAAGAACCTGGCTTAGTGAGCTACTACTGTATATTTTGCAACATTGCTGCGAGCCAGTGACCAGAAAGAGGCAGCTAAAAGCAATGGCCTAAACAGCCCAATGCTGGTACAAGTGTGCCAGTGGCTGATAGATTGTGTGCTGGGTCTGTGTTTTTCCAGCAGAGGGGTTGCACATGAGCATCAATATCAGAGACCAAAACTGCATTTTCTCTCTTTGCTGTTCTTTTCTATTCCCTGTAGTGTTTCTCTTGTTTTGTCTTCTTAAGAAACTGGATCAAACTTAAACAGCTCCAGCCCATCTCAACTAACGCCTTCTCCTTTCCTCAAAAAGGACAGCTATTACCATTTTAATACCATCTAAAAGACTGTCAAACAAGGGAGTATTACACTCTAAAACCTCTCTCCAAAGGGAAAGGGAGCAAGGAATGTTATTAAAAAGAAAGCCTTATTTAATACTTTACATTTCAAATTCTTGAACTGTTTTTCCTTTTTCTGTATCTTTTAATAAAAGGTTAAAGGATTTTTAATGGTGCAATGGCAGTGGTACCAAGCTGACTGAGGTCTCTGTATACCAAACCCTGAGCCTTGCTGTTTACTGACAGTGACAGTGTCTTGTTAATATGTTTAACTTTTGGGGCCTCTGTACACCATCTAAATTAATACAATGGGAAAGGCAGAAGAGGGTTTGTTACAAATTCACCAGGACTTGCAAAGATGGATATTAGAGAGTTTGGCTAGCCCAGATTGGCATTTAATTAGCAGTGATATCCTTCAGTGTCTCTCCTGATGAGAGCAATTTTTGTTTCTCTGTGCTGTGTGTATGTTCTCTGGGCCAAGTACTCCAGCGACGTCATAGCAGAAGAGTGCTGTGAATAAAGCATAACCAGTGAGGTTCCACTTTGTGCAGAGGTGCTGAGTATGGAGAGGTTCCACTGGGGCCCTCCAGGCATTATCCAGTCTGATCCCCTGCACTGGGGCTCTGTAGCTCCATGCTTTGTCTCTGAGTTAGGGAGGAGAGTTTGGGTCAGAACCCTGCATAATGTCCTTGTGTACCACCCATTTAATTGGGCTTGTGCAGGAACCAGACTTTGGCTCTCTGAAGCCAGGGGGATACGTCATGTCATACAATACAATGAATACAGCTTAATACAAAGCAAGAGGTGGAACTCATTTCCAAAATGTGGGAAGCTCCAAATATTGGAATACATTTGGCTACTCCCTCCTCTGCCAAATATTGGGATGGCTGAAGCCCCAAGAGTTCAATCTGAGTCTAGCTACTCCTCTATCTACCAGACTAGAGTGAAGAACATTAACTGAGCCACAGAGGAAGAACAAAATATGAAAATAAAATCTTCTCTAGGGATTTGGGGACTTATGGTCTCACCTCCTCTGCTAACTTCTACGTAGCCCTAAAGGACCCTCACTCTCTGGTGAACTAATAGTGTTTTGAGGCAACTGAAGTGACTGCTAGGAATCACAGTGCCATGATGCCTAATACTGAGTGACACTAGTTCCTAGCAGCCACTTCAGCCTCTACCAACTATGTTTAAACAAGTGAATTGCACTGAGGTTGCAGTGGTTATTGTCATTCAGATGTAAAACAGAGGTTATTCAGATGTAAGACAGCTCCATCCCAGGTACATCAATTGCTATACTGACTTTGCAAAATATACTAGTAGTCCAGCAGGATGGAATTCAGGGATCACTAGAAGAGAAAGGTGAGACCTGATATAAGTAGAATGTCTCCCAGAAAAGGGCTCTTTCCCCTCTCCCCCACCCCCGTTGAAACCAGATAAAAGATGCTTACAAATGGCCTAAGCTTTGTGTAGTTTTATGGCTAGCCTGAGAGGCAGGGTCGTCCCTACCCATACACAAAGTATGCAGCTGTGTAGGGCACCAGGAAATGGGAGGCACCAAATTTCCTGATGCCCTGAGCAGCTGCGTGCTGCCCCAGCCCCGCCTCTTCCCATCCCTGCTCCCCCCCCACTTCACCCCTTCTTCAAAGCCCCCACCCTTGCTCCGCCCCAACCCCGCCTCTTCCTGCACCTGCTCTGCCCCAGCCTCGCCCGCACTCTACCCCTTCCCCAAAGCACCTGCCCTACTCCGCCCCCGCCCCGCCCCGCCCCCACTTCCCTGAGGACTGCAGCAGGGCCAGGCCTGCACTCACTTGCGGCGGGAAGTGCAGCGACCCAGCCCCAGCCACACCACTGGTGAGTGCTGGGGGATGGTTCCCCCCTGCCTAGGGTTACCATACGTCTGGTTTTTCCCGGACATGTCTGGCTTTTTGGTAATCAAACCCCCGTCCGGGGGGAATTGCCAAAAAGCCAAACATGTCTGGGAAAAATACCGCCAGCCAGGCACTTCCCCTCCTGCGGCTGCTGTGCTCCTCCCCTGACTCTTCGGCTCTGTTTAAAGCCAAGCTGCCCAAGTGCTACCGGATTCAGGCAGCCCCCATGCCTCCGGACCCTGTGCCGCCGGCCGGGCACTTCCCCTCCCAGGCTCCGGGGGCGCTGGGTCCAGAGGCCTGGGGGCTGCCCGAAGCCCAAGCGCTACCGGCTTCACAGTTTGCCGGGCAGCCTCCAGACCCTGCACCCCCGGCTGTGCGCTTTCCCTCCCGGGCTCCAGCTGTGCTGGGGAAGCGACGGCCGGGGGCACAGGGTCTGGGGGCTGCCTGGCAACTGTGAAGCCGGTCGCACTCGGGCAGCCCTTTTCGCATGGCTGGGAGGGAGGAAGGGGAATTAGGGCGGGGACTTTGGGGAAGGGGTGGGGAATGGGCGGAGTTGGGCGGGGAAGGGGTGGAGTTGGGGCGGGGCCTGGGGTGGGAAAGGGGCGGGGTCAGGGGCCTGTGGAGTGTCCTCTTTTTTTATTTTTTAAATATGGTAACCCTACCCCTGCCCCCCCCAAGCCAGCCCCTCCCCCCCCAGGAAGGCCTGGGGCAAGCTTCCCCCCAGCCCTCCACGGAGGCCTGGGGCCCCACACACATCCCATGGGGGGGCTGCATATGGCCCCCGAATAGCTAGGGATGGCCCTGCTGAGAGGTGTCCGGAGTGCAAAACCGATAATCATAATGATCAAACTGATCATTTATATTCCTGTCATTGATAGTCACAAAGCAAAACCAAGGAATTTTTATCCACTTCTACCACTTCCTCTTTACATTGGGTACTGTAACAGAGTGGTTCACCCGTGAAAGGTGGAGGTAGTCAACCTTGATTACAGCCACACCTGGAGAGATCAGCAGCAAAGAGGCTGTAAGGAAGGAGGGGAATGCCTGGGGATTAGAGGCTGCTGGGAGGGAGCAGGCTCTAGCAGTGAGCCCTGGGAGTAAGGACTGAGACTCCAGCCAGGTAGCGTCTGGGAGTGGGCTGCCAAAGCAGGGAGGAGACGGAGAAGCCTTTGTTTTGTGTAGATTGGATGGACTTAAAAACTTTTATTTTGAATATTTGTTAATTTAATAGAACACAACCTAAGAAGGGATGAGAATGGGCAAAAGTGTTTTATTAGTTTCTTGCACAGTCCAAGAAGGGAAACTGAGGCAGGCTGCTTGTAGTGTGACTCTAGGCCATGGGCGGGGGGCACATGGGAGTGGGATGGGAGGGAACACTAGAAATGACTCCTACTACTAAGTCACACTCAAAAGCACCACCTAGTGGAGATACAAATGAAGTGGTGTTCCCCAGGTATATACAGCTTTGCAGTGGGTGTAGGCATCAGTAGATAGCATTTTGCTGGGCATGATACCTAGTTTACATGTCATGCCCAGGAATGTATACTTCACAAAGTGTATGTAGTTAGGAGGTTTGGTAGCTTAAAAAGTCATGAATTTTAAAGAACTAAAATGCCAGTCACATAGCTGGAAGAAAAACCCTTACATACAATGTCAGTTACTATTGACTGAAAAGACCAGAGAATCAGCAGTTTAGGAAGTAGGTCATGCTATTAATGCCTGTCAGCAGCATAATGGCAGATGATAATATTCAGCCAGAGAACTCTTGCAATGGAGAAGACAGTAAAATAAAGCCAAATTTGCCAGTATCAATGGTAATATAAATGCACCTATTCCTAGCCATAAGAAACTACGACATTCATGTTTTATTGTAGTCATGTTTTAATTACTTTCACAAAATAGTATGTAAGAATTTTAAAACACAGCAAAGAAATGGTTAGAATTTTTTTTTTAAAGGAAGTGTTTATATAACCTTTGATGGTTTAGGAAAAATAGAGTATTTGGAGACACTAAAATAGCTTGAAAAGTTTCACATCAAATTCAGAACTGCATGACTTGCTTTCAGTTGATATAAGAGAGTCTATTGTTAGTCTCTGGGTCTAGCACTGTCCCTTTTCTACCCCTCCAAATCTGCTGAACTCCTAAATAAATTCTTTTAACAACACACTTGGCTTTGATGGCAAAAATGAAAATCTTTGGCTTCTAAGAACAGCTCTTTGCAAGTATCTGTGTTGTGTTCTGAAGCGGAGAAGTTTGAAGTGAGGACATTTTGTGATTGCTTTAGAAAAAAGTCTGCTATTTAGGTCAAGCTGATCAGGATATGCCATGTGAAGCGTCTGAGTTTTATTATACAAAATACCTTTCATGCATTTAATACTCTGTGTAACATAGAACACTGGGATGTGTTATTAGCAACACTTTGTTTATAACCATGCTCCAAAATAGGAGTTCTGTGATGTATATATTTTTGCAGAGCTTATTTTTCTCCATGACTGCTAATAGGTTTCATATACTGGGGCAAATATTCTAAAATGGCGGACCTCCCAATGGAAGTGCAGGAATGTGTCTTTTTTTTTTTTTTTTTTTTTTTTTTAAGAGCTCTGGCTGTCAGCCCCAGGTAGCTGGGGCTTGCGTGGAAGGACCATGCACACATAGGAGCAGGATAAAGGGGACAGCTCTTCTCCCCGTCCCGCTCCCCCGTCCCTCCAGGCAGCCCAGGCTCAGGCTCTCCTTCCCTTCCTCCCTGCCCCAGGAGGTGGTGGGTCTCCAACCGTCAGCTGCAGCACAGAAGTACAGAACAGAAAGTAAGAGTGACAATGGGGCACTAAGTCTGCTGTAAAAAGTGATATTGATGAATATCAACTTTCACATTGCCACCCTTACTTCTGAGCTGCTGCTGGCATGGCACTGCATTCAGAGCTGAGTGTCCATCCAGCAGCTGCTGCTTTCTGCTCTGCCTTCAGAGCTGAGTGGTGGAATATGTATTTGTGCGGGGGGAGGGGGACACATAAATGACTACAGACACAAAGAAGGGGGGCCCGATCAAATAAGTTTTTGAGAACCACTGTTCTAAAAGGATAGCCTTCTGCTGTTCTACCACAGTCAAAAGGATAGCTAAATTATCAGTTCAACTTAATCAGCAGTCTTAACAGTCTCTTCCAACTAGAGCCTCCAATTGCTGAAATGATTGGCTACTCAACTCAGCAATTTATGTCAAATTATTGTATCTGAACTCAGACTGATATTTAATATCCTTTGTATTTTTAATTGTGTGCTTATTTATGGCAAAGGATCATCAGAACCTAATGGAAAACAATACACCTAACAATAACCTCTCTTGCAGCAATACCTTCTTTGAAGTGAAGTCCATATCCAACCAAGTTTGGAAATTCCAGCGATATCAGCTGATCATGACATTCCACGACAGACCTGTCCTACCTCCACCTATGATCATCTTCAGTCACCTCTACATAATCATCATCCGCCTTTGCTGTCGCTGTAGGAAGAAACAAGAAGGAGACCAGGATGAGCGTGACCGGGGACTGAGTATGTGAAGGATTCTGTGTTTTAAATAGAGCTCTTTATACCATTTCGAACACAAAGCAGCCATTTATCCAGTGCTAATTGCCATTCGTTTTCTTCACCTTGGCCATTGGCAGTATTAGTAAAAATCAGTATGTGACAACACTTGCATCAAACTAATAAATTCATAGAGGTCTCCAGGGTCCTGAGCCCACAGAATATGATGCTGCACTGCTGCTGCCGATCTTCCTTAGCATTTTTTTTAAAGTGGCTGACCCTATAGTCTTGGCATCTGTTTAGTCCAGATTAACCAAATTATAATGAAGGCCACCCAGTGGGAGGGAAAGAATAGGTAATGGAGGTCATTCACTAAGAAATTGAGGGGATACAGGGATTATGGTTTCTAATCTCATCTGTCACATTGACTTCTCTCTTGCCTTTACCAGTTCATGTATGACAATATCATGCTTAGTTTCCCCACATGTAATAATACCTACCTATCTCACAGGAGCACTGTGAGGATTAATTATTATCTGTAAAATACTTTGAACATGGAAGTGCCCTGAAATTGTTACTTTTAACATTATTATTATTATAATTATAATAACAAAGAAGAAAAAACGGATTTAATCAAACAGATGTTAGCATTCATGTAGTATTTTTACCTATCCTGGTTTCTGTTTTTCATGGGAGATATATTTTTTAGATAATTCTATTTTTGTTTCCTATGCCCCTGATAAAAAAGAGTTACATACATGACATCCCTGGAAATAATATGAAGCATTCCCAAGGGGGGGATTCTCTCATTTATTTTTCCTTTTTTTTTTTTTTTTTTTTTTTAATAATTGCAATTTTTTGAAAAGTCCTTACCCAAAGTCTGTCAGTGGAACAGACTGACCCATTGGATTTAATCTACTGAATGTGATGACATCCCTTTTTAGAAAGATGGTAAAAAAGAAGATTCATCTAAACGAGCAATCAGATTGACTGAGTAAGATAACATTGTGCTCAGGACTTTGGCTAAGTGGTGGCTGCCTGTTTACAAAATAGCCTGTTTATTAAGTGCCCAAGCAAGGATTGCAGAAACAAAACCTTCAATTCCTTCCCCTCCCCCTCCCCCCCCCCCCCCCCCCCCCCCCTCCCCCCGCGTCTTCTGGAATATCCAAAAAGCCTACAAAAGAAAAACCCACCTGTCATATTGGATTTAAAATTATATGAATCTTGGGCAATTCAACTAATACATTTTACAATTTTATGCAGAATTGTTTCTGAATGATGAAGAGCTGAAGAAATTGTATGAATTTGAAGAGCAATGTGTTGAGGAATATTTTCAGGAAAAGGAGGATGAACAACAATCATCTAATGACGAACGTATCAGAGTCACATCTGAAAGGTAACTAGTGAAAACAAAAACCACCCAAACTTTACTAGTGATTAGAAAACTTTTTTTCCTGTTCATTAACACCTAGTGTTGGTCAAGCTATGCGATATTTGTAGCCTCAAAAAAATGCACCAAAAATTTCTATGTTTATCTTAACCATACCTAACAATCTGTCTCCAAAATTGAAGCTCTCACAAGAGCAGGTTTTCTCATGAGAACTCTAGCACTGTTTCTTCTGTGTGGTCTGGGTATACTGCAAGAAGCCTTGCCCACATTTTACTTCTACGCTTCCTGTTCCCCCCCTCAGCTGTGTGAAGTTCAGAGAGGTTTTCTCTACCTACTTTAACAAATGACTACTTGCTCGATTTCTAACAGATTGCCTTATTGTATTAGAGTGGAATCAAATGACAAGAGCAGTGAGATAGGAAGGGAGAAGTATGTTCTAGTGGTCTGCATGTCAGGTCTGGACACCCAGAACTCTTGAATTCTAATCTCAGATCTGGTAAAGATTCCCCCTGAGGTCTTGGGCAAATCATTTAACCTCTCTATCAGCTTCCCCATCTGTAAATAGCATTCATACCTATGTGTACCTCACTGAGGTGTTGTGAGGCTTAGGTAATATTTGTAAATATGAAGACCTAACCAGTAGTAGTATATGTCCCGATTACTAGATCGTCTAATCAACAACCCTGCTCTGGCAGGGTTTTTCCCTACAGAATGTTTTCACATGCTCTACCTATTCCAGTGGCAGTTTTAAAATAACTCAAATGATGGGCCTTCTATTATTCACTTGGATGACTATTCCACAAAATAAGAAATCTCGCTATTAAGAAAATGATACCTGATATTCAGTCTATATATTCCTTATTCCTTTACCCTGTTGCATACTCACTAATCCCTAGTTATAGCCCCACCCTAAGGACCATCCTAAATGATTCTATTCCTGCTGTTTTTTACACCTTTAGAATAATAATAGCCAAATATAAAAATTCTCTCAGTCATCATTTAGCCAAGTCATAACATTTACCATGTGCAAATAGTCAGTGTGATAGCAAAGGGAATACCTGCAATGCCACAGTAATGCTAATTAACTCAAAACAGTAGATGTCAACACTTTAATAGTGACCACTCTATCCATATGTTTCTTTTAAGAAATCCTCACAAATCAGTGCCACTGTTATCTGGGGCTTTCAGAACCCAAAATGGTGATAACTTAACCCGTTTTCTGCAGGCGGTGTCAGGAATAAATCAGTGGGGACACAGCTCCTCCATCTGATGAATGATTAGTACAAACAAGATGCTTTCACCCAAAGCTCCTTCTTTATTGAGTCTCAAGCAATAGTTTTAGAGCACCAAACATAGTGACCCAAAGTCTGAGATGGTTTCAAGTGATCAACAGCCAGGCTTCCGGGGGTCCTTCTTCCGTCCAGCTGCTGAGGAAAAGATGTTAGTCTTTGCTCGAAGAAAAGCTCCTTGAACTGCTCCAAAGTGTATTCTTTTACTTAATCTTTTATAGCTAACTTAAATAAAGCACATAACTCTTAGTGACTCCTAGTGGGTCATCAATTCTCCTAGCTTCAGCAAATTGCTCATTATCCCTTCTAAGCAAAGCATTTCTAGTCATAACAACAGTAAAACTTCTATGTCAGGGGCACTCAAAACCAAGGTTGGCTATCCAAACACCCTCTTCACTACCACTTAAATGTTTTTCTCTGAATTCTTTAACATCTTTCTGACTGGGAGGTGTCCTGAACATCAAGTAGTGTCTATGTGCAGTCTGGGAGTCAGAGAGTAAATGAAATGTGCGTGTGTGTGTAATTTCTACAGCATTGTTTATGCCATGGCAATTTGTCGAAATCAGGGCTATTGTGACAGCGAATAGAGTAGAACCAACATGCTTTTCTGATTCATTATTGTACATGGTCACAAAGTAGATTTGCATATTTCTCATGGCTTCTTGCTCCAGATGCTCCACCAGCTTTTGTATGTGGGAGCAAAAGAATGTTAATTTACTTCCATGGTTGATTTGCTAGTATGTGATCTCTAATCACATCCCAGTGTGTAGTTTTTATATCCAGTCTTCCTCCACTGTTACTTCCATTATGCTATAAATGATACAAGAAAATGATACAAGATTTTTTTAAATGATTCTACTGTTCGCAAATCTCGTACATAATTGGAAAGTAGAAATAAAAGGCTAAAGTAGTGCACAATTCCATAAACTCCAGAGTACATTCTCTTTCATGCAGCAACCGAATGTGTTTTTCACCATTATCTTTATCTTATATCAAGTCAACATTTGAATCTGTCATTAGAAAATACTTCCCATATAATTAATAGAGTTCCTTACAGAGAAGAATGACTATTATACATGAAGAGGTTGGCATGTGTGGAAAGAAATATAAAAACATGCCTACCTCAAGGCTGACATGACTTGTACTTGCCTGGACACTTAATAACTAAGGGGGGAAAGAGCTTAAATTTCCATTTTGTATAGCGTAATGAGCATAGCTCAACAGAAAGTGCAAAATCTTTCAATAACATGAATCAGATTAATGAACTGCTTTAGTGTACAAATGGGGCTGATAAAATTATTTTAGAAAGTTATTTGTTCAGATTGTTTTGGAAACTAGATCTGATTTCTGCAAATTTATTCATAAGTATTCACTGAATATCATGCAAATATTCTTCAACCTATGGATAGTTTTGTATACTATTCACTTTCACTGTTAATTGTGGTGTGTGATTGGTCAACTAGGTCACAATGGGTACTGTTTCTGCTTCATGTCTGGATGTCTGAGAGTTTTTAAACAGAAGACTAAAGAATGGCAATAGTATATAATATGTTTCCATTATGAATTTTTGGACGAATAACAATTGGTGTTAGAATTTGTGAAGCTTCTAGGGTTCTCAGATATTTTCATGAATATCCAGTGGCCATCCAAATACTCATGAACAGTAAATTATTGGAGTGGGATGGATCTGAGGTAAGGCAATAAGAAATGAAACGGGGGTTCACAGCAAGGGAATCTGATGTTAAAACTCCTTGCTCAAAGTAAGAGCTCATCCAAAACTCTCTTTGAGATTTTGGCATTCATTTATGGCAGGATTCTGCATTCTTTACACCCCAGAAAACCCTACTGGCTTTGGTGCAAATTAAGATGTCAAAAAGTAAATGATTGATTAGTTTTATCAAGAGCTTCAGCATCTTGCATTGTTGGTTTTTTTTTTTTCAAGTTTTGGGGAACAAATAATTTGGTACAATGTAATTTTAAAAGAAAGGTGCTAATGTTCCACACTTGCAATATTAAGTGCTGTGTAATTTCATATAATTTCTCTTTTTTAAATAAAAGGTATCAACCTCCAGCTGTAAACTGAGAAGTTTTCAGCTTTCTCCTCAAGAAGTTCTGAAAGTCTTTCCACAATAATTAAATGTCAGAATAGGTTTAACAAGATAATGATTCATACTAAAAATCAAATATGGCATATCTTTTCTTAAACAAAAAGGGATACAGGGGTAGAAAACAGAAATGACTAGACAGTAAGATACCAAATATTGTGACACTGTACTGTAGCCATAAGCGAGGTTTTCGACAGTTTACATATATATTCAATACTTCCACTGTTGGAAAATCACAATATAGTAGAGTGTATTACACAAACTTTTGTACAAAATGGGGAGAAGTTTGTGCGTTAGAAGAGTGAACTATTCCTTAAAATAAATAGATAGTGCATATATTGTAAAATTCTCTGCTATTTAGAGGGCCAGCACAAGACTTATGCATGACTTAAGTTCTGTTTTGAAAGCTTAAGTGGGACTCAGGGGCTGCAGAAATCTTGTTTTGGCTTTCTGCTCAGGAGCAAATTTCACCCTGTATGTGAAAACTGCACATTCAGCACTTCTGACTTTTGACATTGATATTAGTGAGGAACATGTATGGTACAAAATTCAACTCTAACAATACTCAGCAGAAATTAGTGTGTTACTTGAAAACATTCTATGGTATATTTAATTAATCTTATTCTTGTACTCCACAGAGTGGAAAACATGTCTATGAGGTTAGAAGAAGTGAATGAAAGAGAACATTTTATGAAAGCTTCTCTTCAGACAGTTGACCTTCGACTTTCTCAGCTGGAGGAGCTATCTGGTCGGATGGTGAATGCCCTCGAAAAGCTGGTGGGTATTGACAAATCCGAGCTGACGCATACACACTCACGAGCTTCTTCTGAATGTGATGCCGCTTACCTCCTGAGGCAAAGCAGTGTCAACAGCTCTGATGGCTACAGCATGTACAGATATCATGTCAGTGGTGATGAGTTAACATTTGATGATAGCACCACCGCGATGTCACCAGCCATGGGATTGCGCAAAAAAGCCTATTATTTTGGTACGAAAGAAGAGAAAGATGGTGCAGACTCAAAGATGCAGCTGGTTCCAGAACGTCAGGGTAGTCTTCGCTATATCTCCAGTGCTAATACAGTTGCCACTACAGATTACAATAAATCTACATTAGAAATTGCACAGAATGTCACTAGACATTCAGACGTTTCAGTTTCATCTGATGACAAGCAAGGGATTTCCAAGAGTGATGAAACAATTCCCCAAAGCATAAAGCAAACAGATATTGTTATGAATGGACAGTCAATCTCAAGACCAGATTTTCAGAACACTCATTTAACAGTAGAAAGGACCAAGTTAGAAGCTACTATCTCTTATCCCTTGGACAAGTCTAAGGCAATGCGCTATTACCCTGCTGAAGCTTTCAATGCTTGTCAAACAACCATGCTAAAGTCAAGGAGCTTTATATTTGCACACGGAGGGAAGCTGGTTGGGGGGGTCAACAACTGGACCACAGACTATAACACCATAATGGATCGAGTGTGCCCTTCCACAGTTGAACAGTGGACTAGTGAGTGGAAATACCAGGTTGAACAGAAACTTTCTAATGAACCTAGTCCAGAATATCCTGGTGAGTCTGAAGCAGAAAGGCAAGCAGAGCAGAAACAGTTACTGACAGATACAGAAGATGACAGTGATGTTGGCGAAGCAGGTGTCAGTGCCTCTCATACTTCTACACCTGTCACCGACAGGACTGAGACAGAAAACTTACTGTCAGTGAAGCCAGACAGGACTGATAGATTCCCATCTGTACGATCAAAGAGTTTACACAGCCATTCTCGGAAAGCCAAGTCCATTAAGGACAAATTAAATAGACCAGGACACGCCAGCAGTGTAACTAATCTAGTGGTGGCCTGTGGCAGTGCAACAGAAGAAAAAAAAGCTAAGCAAGAAAACACTTCCACGGAAACTGAGTGCTAAAATGGTTCACAGTCCATGTGGCAGTGATGGTCAAGAATTTGTTTGGATTAGTTTAACAAATATACCACACTGAACAGAAATGTTTGAAAATTTAATTCCTAAAAATTTTTTGCATTTACTGATTTTCTGTATTTTTAATTCTGTAGAAATGTTAATACCCTGTTCTCAAACAAACGCTTTGTGATTTGGGTGAAAGGAAGACATGTGCTTTAGGGGTGGATGTAAGGCTAAGCATGATAAGAAAATGCCAAGTGGTCCAGACCTTTCTGGGGTCCGTTGGCCTTCCATATTCATTTATTGATTGAATCTTTATTAGAGCTGGTTGAAAACTGGAAAATATTTTCATAAAAAAATGGAGAAAATTCTCTCCCTTTTTTCATTAGAAAGCTGCTAAATTCAAACTTTTTGGATTAGCTTTATCTGCACATGTCCACCTGATTTCCTTATGGATGTAGTCTTTAAAGAAGAAAAAGTACTGAATGCAAAGGAAAGTTTTGCAATCTCCTTGATTTCACGGATACCTCTTAGTTAAATTGCCAAGGAATGCACATCAGAAGTGACTTTCAGTCAATAAAATAGGCATAAACCGAGTTAAAACAAAACAAAAAAAATGCAGGTTTCTCCAAGCACAGCAGGACTTGGAAGCCACCAGTTTGGTCTGGTTCCAAAATATTTCACCTGTCTTTGAACATGGGTGATGGCATCTTGTTTTCTTTTACTTTGAGAAGGAGTATCCTCCTTAGCACGCACACTCACACACACACACACACACACACACACACACACTCACTCTCTCTCTCTCTCTCTGTCAAAACTAATTGCCTTAAGCTGGGCATCATACTGGAAATACTGCTTTCTGGAGGCTCTGTTTTGGGAACTACATATATTTTTAACTGGCAGTGATCATTGTTTCAAAACACTTAGTGGGGATTGAAGTGGGAAAATGAGACTCCAAGACCTGCATCAGTGGTTTGCATCACCAGAGATTACAGTGGAGCCTCGCAGTAAATGGAATTTGCTTTATTTAAATAAACAAGTACTGATAAAGTACATACACACCTTTATTCCAGCCAATCTAATGCAACAAACCTTTCTTCCTTTGGGAATTTCATTTTGATGACAACTGGGGAGCACAAGTGGCACCTGAAGCTTGTTTTAGGTGCTTCAAAACCATGATAAATTTTTTGTTGGTCATATTTTCCTCCTCTTGTGAAAATACAACCTGAACAGCCATTTCAGTTTTATTAGTGTGAATCCCACCTGTCTCTTTTGAACATTTCTTGTATAGGAAGATCAGGTTGTTGTCTCTCGAAATCTATAAAAATTTAAATCTCCCCAAATGAGAGCAGAAATTGAATATTTTTCTTTGAATTTACAAAATTTACATAAGGAAAACAAACTCCACAAAATAAGCTCTGGGCTCCTCCCTTTTATCTTCCATGAAGGGGGCCTAAATTTCACAATTTATAGTCAGTATTTTCCTAACTCACATCTTTCAAATGTGAGTCGTCATTCAAAGGTATTGCAAAGTGCAGTACTAAAATGTACTTGTTTCTGGCAATTTTGTTGGTGATGTTATATTTTGATTACTTAGTTCTTATTTGTTACTTTCCAGGACTACTTTTCTAAAACATTCAAGGCAGCCCCCTTATTGTAGGGCAAATGCACCATTTAACAGATGAGAAAGAAAACAAGCTAACTGACTTTCAAAGTTATTTTCCTTAAAGATTGCTGTTCAAAGGTTTATATTCAAGTTCTGCTGTTAGTAACCAGGATTTTTGCATGCACTATTTTGAAATTGTAGAGTTTAATATGTATTTTCTTCCATCATTAGATCCACTGTAGCATGGGGCCTAGTGTTTACAATTAAAACTCTACTACAATATTTGAAAAAGAAAGGAGGGGTGGTGTGTGGGTATGGGTGTGTGTCCGTGTGTCAAGATTCTAGTAAGATGTTGGCTGCCTCATGTTTTTGTCATTAGTATCAAATATCTCCATCTAAAACATGTTCCTATACTATACAGTGTTGCTAAACTTAAATGAAATGGACAGTTATAAAAGTTCATTCTTCACTAACTACGGCACTTCTCCCTGCTGTTGTTATTCAAAGGTTTGTCAATGTTATCGGTACCTGAAGACAGGATTTTTTTTTTCCATGAGGGCTTTTTTATTCAGTTTCTCAGAATTTGAGATTTGCTGTTGTAAAATGGAATGACATTTGATATTGTTGCACTTCTACCCGGCTGTATGACAGTTTGATGCAATTTCATGGTCATTTTATATGTGTAGTTAAAATATTTGTTCTAATTTGCAGATGCCTTTTATTGTTTGCCTGTACACTCTTGCCGGAAACTGATTCATCAGCAAACTCAAAAGAGATAAAGGTTTTCAGCATTTTTGCTAAATGAGCAGTATCCATTTCAGTATGCAGTACAGTATGTTGCATGCATCTTGTTGTAACATCTTTATAAATTGTGTTAAACCATGTTTTATTTGCCCAGAGTCACTTTCTAATTTTAAATTATTAATTTATCTCAAATTAACCATTGAATTAGACTAACATGGAACTCTCTTAAATGACAACTTTTTACTTATTGATTTTCTTTGTGTATAAATAACCAGTTATATTAGCTCTAGGAACAATACCAAAAAGATATGAAATAATAAATACAATGTAACAAATTTGTCACTGTAAGGATACTGAAAACACTGCAGCCGCTCTGTTCTTTTTTTTACAGAATACATGAAGTAAATGTTTTCTAAAGCAGAATTTCAGTTAATGGTTGCCAGTAATTTTAACTTAGATGGGATTCTATGGAGTGATACCTTTATAAGGCCTTGATCTTGCAATCCTAGTGAATATATAAATAAATGTTGGCTTCTTTTTATTTGCCTTCTGGTTCATGTTTTTGAGCTTTTTTTATCCACAACCATGAGGGCTAGAAACTTTTTTTTTTAAAATGTGACTGAGAAATTTCAGGTTTTGTGACTCCAGGAGCTTTAGGAAAAAAACCAAATATCATCAGATTCATAATTAAATCAAGAGAGTTGGCAATGCTGGTTCAGTCAGGCCTTATCTTGAGATGGTGCACAAGCACTCAGGAATCTAGCTTGACTGGCACTTAAGATCTAAGGGGATCAAATCTGATAATGAATCAGTGAAACTCAATAGCTACAGCTGGTTGGAAAATGGGAATTTCTTTTCACTAGATGTGGAAATTTTGGTTTTCATTTGAATTCAAAACAATGTTTCCACCAAAAGGAATTCTAAAAAAACTCTCCTGTTTCAGAACAATCAAAATGGACTATTTTTGAAAAATGCAGGGGGCTGGCAAGGCCAGCAGGCAGCTTGAAAGTTAGGAGGCTGGGGAGCTTGCCAGCCAACCTGCTGGGGAGTAGAGGATCCAGGAGCAAATGGAGAGACAGGCGGGCTCTCTGGAAACTGGCCTGGTTTTGTCAAAAATTGACAGAATGAACATTTTGATTCCATCAAATCAGCATTTTCCAATGGAGAACTTCTCCAGTGCAAAAATTTTCAATAGCCTTTAAACCTCATGATCCTCTGCTGAACAGGTCAGAGTAGAACTGCAGTATAAAATTGGTTTCAATCTATTCCGTAATGGATGTTTGTCCGCAGCATAAAACCATTATACATAAGGAATGAGATTGCATTTGTAATTTCGTCTGAAGAGGGCTAATGCTGAAACAAAATGCTGTTGCAGATCTGATGTGATATAAATTAGTTGTAATTTTTAATGATATGGAGGCAACTGGCAAAGTTGATAAATGCAATTTCAGCTTTTTGTGTTTTTTGTTGCTGTTGTGTTTTTTTGGCAATTCTGTTGGAAGAAGGGGCTTCATGCCAAAGTTTCGTTTTTTACCTTTATATTTTTTAAAGATTCTAGTAGCCTTGCTCACATAATAGACTCATGTAATAACACAACATTGTGTACAGTTTACATGCAATGGAGAAAAAAATATTTATAAAGAAACCAAATTCAAACGCAAGCTTCCAAGGGCTAGAACATGATACACTTACTTAGGCAGAGTCATACCTTAACTTCTCAAATAATCCAATTGATTTCAATGAGTCTACTCAGTGTAGATAAGAGTAATGGGAGAATATTTATTTGATTAAGGAAAAATACTTTGACAGTTTCTGTTAGAAAGAGAAGGCTATGACAATGTATCATCCCTTAACAGACAGCTTCAAATTAACAAGATAAACAATAGTCATTGCAGACACACCATGATATAGATACACAGTGACAGGACACAAACAGGACTTGCATATATAAAGGGCAAAACTGTCATGTTAGATTACAAAAGCATAATCAATCACCTGTAGAAGACAGAAACATTTGTAATTAAGTACTCTGTCAAGTTGTGTTTATGTTATGTGACTCCATCGTAACTGGTAACCTAATCGAACTGGGAATCAAGCCAAGAGTTTGTGTTGGGAATCTCTCTCTCCCTCTCTCTCTCTAAAAGAAAAGCAAAATTGTGAACATCTTGAACGATGAAGAAAAGATGGTGGCAACAAGTTGAAGTATTTTGTCCCTTTGGGTCAACCTCATTTATGAGAGCAACCCTCTCAAAAATCTGTCTCATCTTTGAATTTACCTTCAGTGACCTTTTTGAATGTTAGAGTGCTTTCAGCACAGAATACAGAAGAGACAAGCTGCACCATTTCTCACGTAACAAACCCACCAGGGATTTTAGCTTATAAAATAGGATCTGTCTCCAGTAGAAAAGCAGAAAGAGATTTGTAGAGGTGCTCTCTGGAACTGCCATGAAAAGAGTATCACAACAGCAAGAGCTTTTTCAGAGAAATGTACTTTCTTAGAATAGAAAGTTGTTGATTCCAGAAAGGATGCAGGGTAGAAATACTGCAAGAGATGATGACTTAACAGTGTCTTTAAAATGTCAAATAAAAACGTAAATGAACAAGTACAGAATGAAATGTGGGGAATTTAATCTACTGTGCCCTTTGCAAGCTGCTCCATATGATTTTAAAAATACAGGATTTTTTTCCTTTTCAAACTCTACCACCAGAGCATGATGATCAAAGTTCTCCATTGATGTCAATCGGATGTTTTGTCTGGATCAGGCAAGGATCAGGTCCTGAAATCTCAACCCTTTATTTTAATATTCACAAAACCTTCTAGGACCATGTTTTACGCCCAGATACTCCCATGCAAACCCATTAAGTTTAATGAGAACATAATTTGGTCATGGTACTAATGCTGGCTGCTATGTGCATCATGTGTCTTAATCTAGGCTTTTCCCAACAAGTCAACAAAATACAAGACAATCATGATTTTTTAAGAGCTTTTGCTGCTATTGACTTAAATGTGAGCTCAGATACAAAACAATGGCAATATACAGGCCAAAATTGTTAACCTACTTTACATAAGGTAAGTAAACAGTTGCCAAATATTAGTGATTAGCTTGGCAGTTAATTGCCTGTGGATCTGAATACTTTTAGGCATCCAATTTAGGTTTTCTTAAAAGTAAAACTAAAATTAAAAATATTATCAAATTAAAAATGAATTTTTGTAATTGAATGTGTAGTTTGCAACCCAAACATTACACTATAATGTTATCTCCGTTCCAGCTTGGATGGGGGGAGGGAGGAGTAAACAAACAGCACAAACAATTAAAAATAAATGTAATTGTGTGGTGAAATTAGTTTTGTTTTAAATACAGTTACTAAACAGTGGCCCTTTAATAATACATCCAAATCCATAAATAATAAAACCAATCAGAATGACTGAATACACACTATTTATCATTGTCTGAGTTATGCAGATAGTCATAGGTCTGCACCCTGATACCTGGCAGTTTCATCTCTATCTGCTGTCTCTTTTCCCTCAGCCTTTTCTGATGGTTGACTGGCTCTTACTTTCTCAGTTTGGGGTTCCTGATGATACAGCCTTTCCACTGCAGTGCCAAGTTCATATACTGGATGATCACATGATCATTCCCATAGCATCCATATGTTTGCCAGCTAAACAATGAATATTCAGCTTCTGGCTTTCCTGATAACCACCTAGGGTGACCAGACAGCAAGTGTGAAAAATAGAGATGGGGGTGGGGGGTAATAAGCACCTATATAAGACAAAGCCCCAGAAAATCAGGACTGTCCCTATAAAATCAGGACATCTGGTCTCCCTATAACCACCCAAGAGAGAATCAGAAGTATTTTTTTTTTACTTCCAAAACCTTTATATATTTTGCATTTTCACATAAGGATGAAACACAAAACATGAGTAAAATCTGTTTCTCATTATTTTTTCCCATTGTTCCTTATTTGTCCATTAAGTTGTGTCAGCCAGATGCTAGAGCAGATTTAACCAATCAGTAGAGTTCTTCATCCTGTGGTTGGACTCAAGCTATTTGCATTCTGTAGGCTACTGCAGCCAAACCTAGAACAAGGATCTTCATGACCAAACTCACTGAAGTCGTGCTGTCTTGGAAGTTCTTTTTTGCATATCTTACATTTTGTACCATTCCCAGATATGAATCTCAGCAAAAGGTTCAAAGCAAAAAAGGAGGAGATAGACTTCACCAAAAAGGGAGTCTGCCAGTGCTAGCTAAAAAGAAGCAAAAGATGAACATTTCCCCAAAAGGCTGAGGCATAATAGGAGCTGTATGAGAACAAATTAAATCAAACTCCAAACCAGAAACAGATACAAAACCAGAATCTGCAGTTTGTAGCTTTTTACAATGTACAGAAAAATACAATTGTCCATTAAACAGAAATATTTTTCAGAGCTGTAATTGGATTTCTTCTCTGTAACATTTTATTAATACATTCAGCACCCAAGTTGTAAAGGCAGTTGGAGGGAGGGATAGCTCAGTGGTTTGAGCGTTGGCCTGCTAAACCCAGGGTTGTGAGTTCAATTCTTGAGGGGGTCACTTAGGGATCTAGGGCAAAATCTGTACTTTGTCCTGCTAGTAAAGGCAGGGGGAGCTGGACTCAATGACCTTTCAAGGTCCCTTCCAGTTGTAGGAGGTAGGATAGCTCCATTAATTTAATTTTTATGCTGAGAGGTACTGGTGAGTGCATGGATCACCAAGCCTCTTTACCATCAGGTATGAATATGCCCTTCACATGACTAACAGGACAAATTGATCACAAACCCACCGCCTAAGACAAAAGGGGTTGTGGACCCACCCAGGAGTTTTGCATTGAGAGTGCAGCAGGGTTTTGCTGAATATTGTACTGTCTGGGTAGGGGGTCTTTGGGGGAAAGGGGGAGGCAGAGCAGACAAAAATGAGACTCAAAGGAAGGAAGAGAGCCAAGCACAGTGACACCATGGTGAAGCCTTGAGGAAGGTTCTTGGTCTGGTGCTACCTAAGAGGCTTGGGACTGTAAGCAAATAAGCTAGCCCTCTGTTCGTTTTCCTTTATCCTATGTTGCTTGTAAATAAACAAGATTGCATCAAAGAAAATAACAGATGCAGTCATCAATTTCTGCTTCCAACTGAAACATCCTCAGGGCCCAAAACTTTGACTATCCAGTTGGTTCAAAAAAGGGCAATAATATATTCGTATTGTATAGGCATACAGAGAATTACAGGACAATTTAAAAATAAAAAGCTAACATCTCTTTTCCATGTCACTTGACCTTTTGGGTTTGCAGGTACACAAAGTACAAAGATGGCTCAGTAACGTGAATTGTGCCCACAAATAACTGCAAGCACAGAAGAGAAGGCAGGTTGAGGCTGGGGTCAAAGAGCCTGATTCTAACCCCATTAAGCTCAATTTCGTTGACTTCAATGGACTTTGGATCAGGGCCAAGGCCAGTCAGGAGCAGGAACTCTGACTTCTAGTCCTTAGCTTTAAGCACTAGACAAGGTAAATTCCTCCATGAAAACAGAGTGACAGGTTAACTGTACAGTAAAGAAGGCAGGATCTCACTTTCCCCTCCCCCCCCATGTGGGCCTTGTGTTTCCCCTTTCTGACCATGGGACTACAGCCAAATGACAAACAGTTGCATTTTACTACATAACACCCAATTGCCATTCCAACTCACTCCACGATCATTTTTAAGGTTTGTCTACACGGAAAGTTACTGGCATAATTGTACGAGTCTATTTATACTATAGCAGTATAACTCCCCATGTAGACACACTTATTCTGGAATAAGAATGTCTTTTTCTGCTTTAGTCTGTTGCTTTGGCAGCAGTATAAGCTAAACTGGAAAAAGTGTGTCCATATGGGAAGTTATATCAATAGAATTGTATCAGTAAATTTCCCTGTGTAGACAAGTCCTTAATGGACTTGAGCCTGTAAGTTTCTCAGCAATCTAAGCCTGAGCCTATAAAGCACGTGCTTACCGTTAAGCCTGTGAACAGGCCCATAATTTCAATGTTTAAGCTTGTGCTTGCTGTATCAGGACCAGCATGTGCAGTACAGAGCTGTTTGAGCAAAATAAATTTTGTGCTCCCATATATTAATACGAGTTCTATATTCCTCTCCATGTGCCCAAATTCTATGTATTATACAGTACTATTGTAAAACTATTTAAATAATACCCTATGGGAGTATGGATGAGGTACTGTATATTAGAAATATAGCTCAACTGTTGCATAAAATCTACATCAGAAAATCACAGTCAGCCCATTTTTTTTCTTTTGGCCTATGATTTTAGCTAAAGATAGAATTCTGCTTGTGGATTTAGTTATCTCAATCCCCTTTGGATTACAATTAACTAGGAAATTACCCATGACAACTAAATCCTATCATACTTTGCAGGCCGACTTCAATGATATTTCTCACTGGAGTAAAGATTTTTTAATGTGCATAAGTGTTTGCTTAATTTTCCATGAGCAAACCTCTTCTGGAAAGTATAAGCTGTCAGGGTTCACTGAGGGATAACATTCCCATTCATTGGTTCTGATTCAGAAAAGCACTTAAGTGTATGCATCTCTTTTTAAAATTAAGTACATGCCTAAAACACATGTACTTCACTAGGTTTAAAGCACCCTTCCTGCCTAAGTATATTTCTTGAATCAGGGCTATTAACTAGAGCTACTGTGACACGAGCAGGTATTTCTAAAACTGTGTTGATTTTATTAGTTTGAAATAGTATATTGATTTCTTTATTAATAAAGGGATACCATACCTTTTTAAGGTACAATTACGCCAGTTTTCCTTTTAACCTTTTGCTTCATATTAATAGTAATGATTTCGTTATGATTGTTAACTCATTGTTAAAGCAGGATAGGAAACTCATTTATGACAACTTGACTATTCAGCCCCACTACTTGAGCATTAAAAATAAAGGCCTAGATTGTCCTTCCCAGATGTGTGCAAAAATGACTCTTCCTGAACAGAACTCCCACAGATCCTGTACCAAAGAGCATCAGCCATCTCCCGGGCACCATCTTTCCTTTGTGCCCTGCAAAGGGCACTCTTCAAGTGTAGGGTTACACAGAGAAAAGGATTGGAGACAGGCTAACTGGGGGTATGGATGAATTAAGGGCCAGGACAGCTAGCCACACATTGTTTCCCATCTAGCCCTGCAGAATTTGAGCAGAAAAGATAGTACGGCTAGCCAGGGGCAGCATTATATTTTCTACATAGCTACGACCACCCTAAATGGACTGGCACAGGCAGGAGAAAAATTCCTGGAGCTGCCTGTAGGCCAGAGTTATAGGGTTTCCATACAGATGGGTCTGGCCTCTCGTAGGTTTTGGGGCAGGCCTTTGTGAACAAACTCCATACACACCCCCAACAGAAAAATATGAGGGTATCTACAAGGTAATGCTTAAGATTTTCTCTCCCAAAGCTCCTTCCAAACTACTAGGTCCAAAGTAATTAGCAACATGAGCACCACCAGAGGAATTGAGTAGAATCATCTTCCACATAGGTGTGCACCACACCCGTGTTATATTATGTTACAGACTATTGAGGTATGTTATATTTCTATGTGAATGTTCATGTTTACTCTTTTATATGGCCATGGCTATAAACCATTAATGATCTCTCTTTATTTCACTTAAGATTTTGTACAACTGTGTGTTTAAAAACAAACAAAACAAAAAACACACAGAATATGTGAGAGACCACAATACATTCTCCAGTTGACAAAATTTTCAGAGTGTTGGTTGAGGAGGTGGTGGGGGAAGCAATTAATCCAGAAGTTATTTCAAGCCATTCATAGTGTGAAAAGCCTGGCAGTGTAACAAATAATCCTCCCAGACCATCATTTAACTTTCTTCAGCCAGAACTGGTGTTGAGCTTTCACTGGACTGTCACTTTCCAAGTAATACAGCAACTATGCTGAATGCTCTAGTCAGGATTATTCTATTATACATTAAAATTATTGTCTTTATCATATTTGCTCACAGCCAAGTGGAAAGAGACAATAATTTGACAAAATGAGAAGTTGATTGACTGCAAATCAAAAACTCCTGAATTTTTTCCCTGGCTCTGTGTTTCCATGCTGTGTGGATCTCTCTCTCATTTTCATTATTGGAAATGGACAGAATACTCACTTAATAAAAGATGTGGATTAAATAGTTAATGGTTTTTCAGCCCTTTGAAAATGTTGCACTGTGCAACTAAGTATTACTGTGTGCTATGTTTACAGACAAATCAGGTACTTTATTTTTGTAATTTTAATAAATACACAAAATTAATACAGACAGCTACTGCTATAAAGTACTAAAATGTCTGATGTTGAGAAATATTTTTCTAAGAAATTATTTGGCTGACAAGGGAATAGGGTATTGGTTAGGCTCACAGTGCTACATAAAGTATTCTCTGTAGGTATTTTAATTCTTTTCCTAAGTTCTTCATCTGTTTCACAGTTGTGCTGGAACTGATCCCAGCATCTGAAAAAGAAACTCAGAGGAAGTGACCTTGAAATACCCTCACAATAGAGTCAAAATGCAGTAGGAGTAAACAAAACATTAATAGAGCCAGATTTTGCCACCCTTACTCACTGTGGCTAGTTCCTTACTCCTTGAGTAGTCCTATGGATTTAATTCAACATGCCTAACGCTAATAGACTTAGAATATGGCCAGAGAGTTCGATTCTTCTCCCACTGAGGGATAAGATTAGCTAGCTATTAATTCTTGTTTCAGATTTTTCTTTGATCCTGGTAAGTAAGATTGCATGAGAAGGGGAAAGGAGCATTACAGCTTTTCCAAAAGTAGTGTAAGCACACCCATAGCTGTCTATGCCCAGGAATGGAAAAGCCTGAGGTTTTCCTCTGGAATGAATGAATGCACGTACCACACACACACTCTTACACAGAGAAACAAATATTACATATGGTGTTTCAAGATTTCAAACAATAAAATATACATGTAAGTAAACGATCCCTGACAAAGTATCTTTTGACAACAGTGGGATTCCAGGTGCCAAAAGCTGCCTTTGCTGTAGCCTATGTTGGCAGGAGCCATCCTTCTAATCTATTTGATGCCACTGTCTCAGCTGTGGTGCGGCAACTATGAGGTCCATAGCCGCACCCAATGGCATGAGATTTTGAAAGCAGGCCTGAAACCCTCCAAAAGCCCGTCGTTTCAGGCCAGAAGCCAGCTCTGGGGACTCATGGGTCGGAGATCTCAAAAGCAGCTTGTCTGGTTAACCTCAAAACGTGCGTGCGTGCATGCAAACCCTCGCCCCCACCCCCCTACTATATGTGGTTGCTGAAGCAGAAAGGACCTTGTCCAATGAGGTGGGGCAAACTCAGGCTTGTAAATTGTAAATGGAAAGCTGCTGCAGCAGCCACAGCAGTGGGGCCAGCCGAGGGAGGGAGGCAGCTTCCCCTTCCCTGGGGCTGGCAAGGCTGAGGCTGTGCAGAGCCAAGCCCAGGGGAGAGCGGGGAGATCAGCGAGGTCCCCCTCGGGGCTGCTGCTTGGCAGATGCCCCTGTCCCAGCGGCGAGGCGTGCGGCCGGGCTGCCCGCAGCGCGGGGGTGGGGACACACACGTAGCAGGGGAAGGGGCTCGGGGAAGCGGCTGAGGGGGGAACGCCTCTGGGGGCGGCCGCTTGGCCCCTCCGCGCTGCCGTACAAACTCAGCCTCGCCTCCAACATGGCCGCCCAGGCCCCAGCCTCCGGGGCCCAGCAAGGCCGCCGCTGCTTCCTGCTGCTGGAGGCAGGGAGCTGCTAGGGCAGGGAGGCTCCCCTCACACGTCCCCGCCCCCACGCCGGCCCGCAGGGGAGGGAGCAGCGGAGCTGACGGGGGCTCCATGAGGGACCGGGGCAGCCCCAGGCCGGACCTGCCCAGCCGGCTGACTCCTCCCTTGGGAACGGGGGGGCAGTGGTGCCGCCTTCCCTCGCCTCATAACTCCAGAGCGCCGGGAGCCTGCAGCCCTGGGCCGGGGGGCTCGAGGGCTCGGACCCCGCCTGGCTCGGGCAGGACTGGGGGCTCACCCCGCTGTTTGCCTCACCCGGGGAGCAGCCTCCTGCGGGGACTGCCGGGGGGCAGCCGCAATGTTTTCGCTCAAGCCAGCGAGACCCACCTTCAAGTCCTACCTTCTGCCGCAGGTAACAGCCCTTTCTGTCTATTCCCCCCGGCGTAGCGCCCTAGAGCTGCGGGCAGGGCCGGGGACAGGGGATGGGTCTCCGTGGGGCGGCTTCCCCTCAGCAACACTTACCAGCCCGGGATGGCTCTCGGCGGTGTTTAAATAGCACCTGCGCGTGAGCGAGACCCCCTCGTCGGCTGCGCTAAGAAAACTTTCCTTGGGTTAGGGTAGTGTCCCCCGAGCGATGCAGCAGCATTCCTGGAATTGGCCGGTGACTGGATACTGGTGTCCCCTTTTTTCTAGGTTTGTCTTCCCAATCAGGCACAAACTCTATGTAGATGATTTATATTGCAATTACAGGGAAGCAACAACTTTTTAACCAAAACACAATCATAAACTAATTAAAGTTTGTCAACCTAAGAAAAGTTCGGATGGTTTGTACTAACTTTAGTTATATGTGAATGACTTTCCTTTCCTTTTTACAGTGATTAAGTGCTAGAACCTTGTTTTAGCACTAGTCAAATACTATGTTTTCTCTTTAAAGTAACCCAAGTGCTTGTTCCTTATATGCAAATATTTAAGCTGCTGCAGTACTCATTAAACTTATCACTAACTAGAAATCAAAAGCTGATAATAAAACGGTATGTTTTAGTAAAACTATTATGGAAAGGTTCTAAACTTCAGTGTGTTTCTGCCATGCCCTAAAAGAGGAGTGATTTTTTTATATCTAGATTTATGGGGTGTGACTTACTAGCTGAAAAGTTGGATGCTGTGTCGTACTAATATGTATGACCAAAAATAAAAACCTGGATATTTTTTTCACATTTTTTTTCAGTGAAGTAGAAATGACAATGAAAAATTATTATTATTATTATTTTTTTTTTTCTGGGAAGGGCATCCTTGTCTCTATGGAAAAGGTAAATAGTTACATTGTGTCAACTGAGGTTTTCTGTATCTGTTTAAACTAATGATTTTTTTTTTTTAAGGTCTAGAATTTAAACATAAAATGGTTTATAAGATGCCTTTAAAAAAAAAAAAATCATCAAATTTAGGCCTTGATCTTGTACGTTTCTTCATGCAGATAGATGCTTACACTTGTGTAGAACCTTGTTTAAATCACTGGGGGTCTGTGCAGGCACATGCATAGGCCTTATTGCAGGACCAGCAATTTAGGGCCTGTCTAGACAGGCCCTTACTGGGGCCCCAAAGACTAGACTTAGTCATGTGCTTAAGTTTACACACTATGGGCTTGTCTACATTACCCACTGGATTGATGGGCAGTGATCGATCCAGCGGGGTTTGATTTATCGCATCTAGTCTAGACATGATAAATTGACTGCCGAGCACTCTCCGGAGTGAGAGGTGGAGTCAACGGGGGAGCATCAGCAGGTGAGTAGATCTATATACGTCGACATAGCTGAATTTGTGTAACTTAGATTGATTCCCTCTCTTCCCCCTTCCTCTCCAGTATAGACCAGACCTATTAGTAGTTCCATTAAAGTCTATGGAGTGTGTAACATTAAACATGTGTAAATCTCTGCAGAATTGGGACCTGAAACTTAGGACTCAAAATCTTTTAAACTAAAAAAGTGGCCCCAAGAAGATCTGTGTATATCTTTAATTTTATAAGTATTTTAACTTTTTTGTGGTGTTGCTATTGTGTTTCAGGTTCAAGACAAAATAACCCCAGAGCCCAAGATTAAAAAGCTGGAACCAGTACTTTTGCCAGGTAAATATTAATCAAGGATTTGACAGAGGTCTACATAGGGTTATTTTTTTTTAGTGCCTTCTATTCACTCTGGTAGTATTTGTAGGATTAATAGCGTGCACGTAATGCTATTTTTTTCTACTGTTTGACCAATAATTAATAACTTTTATTCTAACCTTAATGTAGTAATTAAGGGAATGCAGCTTGTAATTCAGTAAGAAAATCTACAGACTCTTCTCTGTGAGAGATTTTCTAATTTTGTTTAGTTAACTCTTGAAACTAAACATAGGTGGGTATTTGTTTTGTTACAGTTTTGTAAAATTTCATACCTTGATATTTACTGCTTTTTTGAAACAGAAAAGCACTGTAATTTGATAGCCTTTGTGACACAGCGTTTAGGGGGTTCTCTCTTTGGATCACCAGATTTAGGCTCCGATTTTGCAGTTGGATCCACGTGGGCAGACCTTTGCGCCTCTGCCATAGCTCTGCCTATGTGACCTGAGTGGCAGCTCTGTTAAAGCCTTCATTCCTTTTCTCTTACTGAATATCCAGTATCTGATTCTAAGCTCTCTGAACCTGTGAAATAGTTTGAAATACTAATGCATAATACTATTTCAAGAGAGTGTGATGGAAGGAAGGAGTAGCTTTTTATCATTCTTTATAATCAGTAGTTTATATCAGAATCCAAGATGTCTGACTGCTTGTACCACCTCTTTATTAAGAAAATAAAACTTTTGATTTAGCTATATTATCTCAGAGAAACATGGAATTATAAAATCTTGTTCTGACATTAAAAATTCCATCAGCCTACTATACTATAGCTATTACTTGAATCACAAACTATTCCTTACTAACTAGAGCAATAAATATAGTGGTTGATTGCATACATTGCTTGGATTTTGTGGGAGTATTTTTGTTAGAACAGATCTAAGCATATATATTTAAATACATCTAAGAAAAATAGATGACCTAAAGTATCACTTACTTTAGTGGGACATTGTTATCATGGCTAAAGAATAATTAGATAAATTAGATGTATTCAAGTCAGCAGGAGGCCTGATGAAATTCATACTAGAGTACTTAAGGAACTAGCTGAAGCAGTCTTGGAGCCATTAGTAATTATCTTTGAACTCCTGGAAGACAGTAGAGGTCCCTGAAGATGGCAGAAGGGCAAACATAGTACCTATCTTTAAAAAGGGGAGGCAGAAGGACCCAGAGAATCATAGACCAATCAGCTGGACTTCAGTACCTGAAAGATACTGGAGCAAATTATTAAACAGTCAATTTGTAAGGACCTGGAGGATAATGGGATTATAAGGAATTTTGTAAAGAAAAAATCATGCCACACCAACTTAATTTCTTTCTTTGATAGGGTAACCACCTACTGGATAGTGCAGAAGCAGTAGTCATGATATATCTTGATTTTAGTAAGGCTTTTGACACATTTCTGCATGACATTCTCATAAGCAAACTAGGGAAATGTGGTCTAGATGAAATTATAAGGTGGGTGCACAACTGGTTGAAAGACCATACTCAGAGTAGTTAGGCATGTTTTGCTGTCAAATTGGGAGGGCATATCTAGTGGGGTCCCACAGGGGTCAGTCCTGCGTTCAGTATTAGTCAATATTTCCATTAGTGACTTGGATAATGGAGTAGATGGTATTCTTATAAAATCTTCAGATGATACCAGACTGGGAGGGGATGCAAGCATTTTCTCAGCCAGGTTTAAAATTCAAAATAACCTTGACGAATTGGTCTGAATTCAACAAGATGAAATTCAATACAGAGAAGTGCAAAGTACTTCACTTAAGAAGGAAAAATCAAATGCACAACTACAAAATGAGGAATAATTGTCTAGGTGATAGTACTTCTGAAAAGAATGACTGAATATGATGCAGCTGCAAAGATAGCTGGAGTGTATTAGCAGGAGTGTTGTATGTAAGACACCGGCGGTAGTTGTCTCACCCTATTTGGGACTGGTCAGGCCTCAGCTGAACTGTGTCCAATTCTGGGCACCACAATTTAGGAAAGATGTGGACAAATTGGAAGGAATACAGAGGAGAGCAACAAAAATAATAAAAGGTTTAGAATAACCTTTCCTCATAGGTCAGGTTACAAAAACTTCCCATATTTAGTCTTGAGAAAAGAAGATTGAGGGGCGACCTGATAAGTCTTCCAGTATGTTAAGGGCTGTTATAAAGAGGACGGTGATCAGTTGTTCTCCATGTCCAAGGAAGGTAGGACAAGAAATGACTGGTTTAAGCTGCAGTGAGGGAGATTTAGGTTAGATTATTAAGAAAAACTTTCTAACTATAAGGTTAGTTAAGATCTGGAATAGGCTTCCCAGGGAGGTCATGGAGTCTTCATCATTGGAAGCTTTTAAAAACATTTGGAGAAACACTTGTCAGGGATGGTCTAGATTTACTTAGTCTTGCCATAGCACTGGGGGTTGGATTAGATGACTTCTCAAGGTCTCTTCCAACCCTTCATTTCTGTGGTTCTTATGTAGTCAGCTGTTTTAAATTGACTTAGACATTTCAACCCTCAAAGTGAACAAAAGGAGTAATAAGTAACTGTTCCAAGTGTGTACGTTAATTATTTCACCTACTTACTACCTGGTATTTGACTATTGTTAATCATCAAGCAGTACTAACTACTGCAGTGCTTTTGTGTATTGAGATAAAGTTTAGTGTGCTGAATTTGTGAGGGAGGTGTAGGGGAAGGAATCTTTTTGGCTAGAGTTCAGTATTTTATTTTTACCTGAATGAGTAATTATTGATTGACTGCATCTTCTTATGAAAGAAAGTATGGTATCTTGTTCTGGGGCTTATAAAACGTAGGTACTTTGCAAACAGCAAAGATTGTTGTTTATCTGTAGGAAACAGTTAAACAGACTTTATGCTGTTCAACATCTTACATGCTACATTACAGTAGCAAACAACCAAAGTGTAGGGTTGGTTTGTTTTTTAAGGACAAATTAAGTTTGGGTTTTTTTCCCAAGAGGGAATAAGCCTTTGTGTACTCTGAATTGTTGAGTAATTTGCCCGCTTATTCCCATTACTGCCATTCTTTCCTGAGGTCACCATCCTTCTGCGTTAGGAGCATTTGTTCAGGAAATCACTTATACCAGTTAGAGCTTTTCTGTAAATGGTCTGAAAGGTGAGTTAATTTCAAATTAGTGCCCCAGCATGGTGAGAGCAGAAGTGTAGTGTTGTGGTTAAGATCTTGGGAGATCTGAGCCCAAGATTTTCCTGTGTAATCTTGGGCAAACTGCTTCATTTTGTGTGCCAATCTATAAAGTGGGGTGGATAGTAATTCAGAATTTCACAGGATAAATTAAATGACTTCTATGAGACTACCTCTGCTTAAAGCTAAGCATGTGCTTAAGTGCATGTCTGAATATAGTTAGTGCCATAGAAAAGTCTACAAACACACACACCGTGTGTGGTGCTATAGGTGTTCTCGATGAGACATAAAGCCAAGTTTCTGTCCAAATTCCAATTTATTTAATTACCTTCTGCTTTACTTGCCTTCCCTTTGCAATTAACTGAATATGGTATTCTTGATTTCCTGACAATAATTGTCGTATAATGTTTCCTATGCTGTTAAAAAAACCCACCGTATGTTAACCCAGTGGACTAAACTTCAGGGGTTGAAGACTGCTATATAGTTAATAAGTTGTTTTATAATCCTTTGAGATGCAACTCTGTAAATGACAGTAATACTCTTAGTAATTCTGACAACTGCAAATAGCTGGTGTCTCAAACTGTTAATTCCTAAAATATAGTAGTTTTGAGAAAACAATTGAGTTAGTAGAAACTAGAATCCGAAGCTAGAAGTTTGGTGAAATACTCCACATGCTGTCTTCTAAGTTTTGTTTTGTGTTTGAAAGGGGGTGGGGACGGCAGGTGGAGTGCTGTGGCTGGACTACAGTATTGCCAACCTCAAGCATTCAAAAATCTTTAGTGTTCATGTTTTCAATCTTTTTCTCTGCCACCAGGAGGCTTACCTTTTTTTTTTTTTTAAATGAAAACTCAGAATCTAGTGTAATCGCATGACTCCAGGGAGGTGAGGTACTAAGGAAAGACGAGCAAATATCATGAGTCTTGGATTTAAAACCAAATTGCTGTCAGTACTGGGATTGTAATAGTAGACAGTGAAAAATTAATCATTTTATGGCCTCAGGGCATTTTCATTCTCAAATTAAGTTTGAAAGTTTCTTTATATGTAATTATATTCAGAATTAAAATCTTTTTTTTTTTTTTTTTAAACCTTCCTCTGTTCTTCCAGTCCTGTTTCCTGATCAAGAATGCTTGCTACAGTTGTTTGGAACACTGGCCTCAGCAATAGTTTCTCCTCCTTTGTTTTATTAGTTTATTGATCTGAACAGGTTACATTTTAAACATATTTCTAATGAGCAAAGTAGAGAAACAGCAAGTAGTCTGGCAGACAGCCCCCCGCAGTGTGACATACCTAGTTAATAGAATACTAGCTGGCTTATTTTTGGAGAGTTGTAGTTATGACTGATGATTTTACAAATTGTGTACTAGAGTAAATCTTGTATGTAAGTTTTCTGCTTACAAGCAATCTTCAGAGAATTGGTTACACTAATTGTTGTTTCACTAAAAAGTTCTGTAGCATTTGAGACATTGTCATAAGCATTTTCAAAATTGTATAGTATACAAAATGTGTCCTGAATTATATTCTAGCTGTCTTATGTTTAGATGAATTGCCAACCACGCTGTGCAACAGAACATGCAACTTGACAATAGACCTCAATGGAGTTTTTAAAAACAGTTTTGTTTCATGTTGTTCATACCCAGGACCTTTTTGTTCTGTTAGCACATAGTCTGTTCTAAATTTTGTATAAAGTCTCAATCACGGTATAGTGTTTAGCCAGGATGCAGGCAAACTGATACATGCCCCTGTGCTATTTGTTCACATTCCATTTGTGACTCCACTTCCTAACGGTAAAATTAAAAATACTGTATAGATGAAGATTTAAAACCAAGCTTTTGTAGACAGTATCATTCCTAATAACTTTTGAAATTGTAATATCCAGTTTGTGCTTACTGGAGGAGTACTTAATGAAAACCAAGGTCCTTTTTATTTTTACAAGAGGTAAAGTAACATCTTAAGTACTATGGTCTATCCAAATGGTGAACATATGTACTTACCGCTTACATAGCTCTGTTCATCTGCACATCTTATAATGTTTTATAAAAAGCGGGTAAGATTCATTATCCCAACTTTTCAGATGAGAAAATTGAAGTCCAGATAGTAAGTAGTGACTTATCCAAAGACACACAGCAGGTCAGTGGGAGAAGCAGGAATCTGAGAATTCACAAAACATGTGTGGCTTTTCTCATGCCTCTGTCCAGTGGAAATCTTAAACCTCCCATTTCAAGGGAATTGCTTGTCTTTATAGTTTCAGTAAATTAAGGAAAATTTCTGAAGCCCATTCCTACTCCTTGGCATGGAACCCTGAATACCTTCCTGATTCAGCCAAGCTCTCTTGCTGTGAAAAGGAGAGCAGATTACAAGTATTCTGCTCAGCAGTTGCTATTTGTGTCTATACAGCTGCTGATCTCTACTCCTCCACTGGATGCTGAATCAAGGATCATGTTGTAACACTGGGGAGTCATGTGAATCAAAGCTTTCTGACTTCAGAGCTAGGGTGGGATTCTACCATCTAAGTGAAAACTGATCAAAGTGAAGAAGTCCACAGCTCGCAGAACTAGCTGACATTCTTAAATTAAATTGCTGTATGGGGGAAGGCAGGCCCCTCAGGGCTAAAGATCTCCACCTCCCAGGACTGTGAAGGTGTAGGGGTTGTGAGCAAATGTACAGTCCTCCCAGGATTATTCTAAGCTTCCTATCGACAAGCAACCATTTTCTGAGTTGTCTTTTCCTGTCACCACCCACAGCTGCTTTGCAGAGCTTAGAGAAGTTTCAGAAGCATAGTAACTTTGATGGGAGTGAGCATAGGGCAGGACAAGCAAGGGACTGCATGGGGCAGCAGGAAGTTAATTCACATTAGCTTTGCACTGCTTTCAGTAGCTCCACTGGTCAGGCTGGTCATAAATTTTCCATCAAAACTGATTTACAGTGGAAAATTGGTTTTTCAGTAAAAGCAATTTTTGCAGAATGTCTTTCTGTAGAAAACTTTGACCCGGCTCTTTGAGCTCTGGTCAAGTGAAAAATTCTCTAGCTTTTACGTGGTGCTTTTCATCCATAGATCTCAAAGCATTTTACAAACGAGGTCAGCATCATTATTCCCTTTTTAATCTACATTTTCCACAGAGTGCAGGGAAACTCTTCCAGCCAGCTCCATCTACTGGTCCAGAGTCACTCTCCTGTACCAGCCTACCCATCTTTAGAATTGAGAAAGGAAGTTAATTTTCTGGATCCTTTTTTACTCTCTCTCTCTCATGGGGAGGAGACCCAATATGTGTGTGGTTACCAACGTAACCTAAAAACAGTCCACAATTAACTAGTAAGAAACACACATTCTTTATATTGCTGTGAAAATGGATATTTCTCTATTCTAGAGGCACAGCACCATTTCTTCTCTTACATATATAAATAATAATTCATTTAAAATGTTGATTTTGTATAATAATCTGCTGCCAGGTAAGTAAATAGAACTTAACTGGTTTTCAGTAATGTGCCTTTATAACAACCTAGCTAGGGAAGGCTGTTTAGCATTCTTCTATTTTTTATAAAAAAAAAAAATATACACTATAAATTAAGTAAAACAAATTAGGTAGCACTTTAATTTTTCCAGACTCTGTCTGCATCAGCGCCATAAAGGGTGTGGTAATAGTGCTGGTTAGACAACTGTACTACAGAAGTGGGAGCAGGGGAGAAAAACTTGGACTTTTGGACTCCGCTGATGGTCCAGAATCTGACCCCAAGAGTACAGTGTAGAAGTCAGTACTGTAGTAAAATTCCCACTGACTTTGCTGGTACAGGATGAAACCTTTAATAAGTTTGTAGTCGGGTTATCACATGGCTGAAGCATAGCTCAGTGGTTTGAGCATTGGCCTGCTAAACCCAGGATTGTGAGTTCAATCCTTGAGGGGGCCATTTAGCAAAACGGGGGTAAAAATTATGATCTATGACTCCACAAGCTATTAGTGGTCACACGCATCGTAGACATGTGGTTTATTACCAAGTGAGTGTTCCATATCTTTGAATCTGTCTATTAGCGGGCCTATGCCCTGATTCCTAGATATAGAACTGTTCTTCAGTTGTGTTGGTTGTACTGCCTAATCTTGCCTCTCTAGGGCCTTGTCTACACTACAGGGGAAATTCGATCTAAGCTATGCAATTTGAGTTCTGTGAATGGCATAACTCAAATCAATGTAGCTTAGATCTATTTACTGCGGGGTCCACACTAAGCGATTTTGATGGGAGATGCTCTCCTGTTGACTCCCCCTCAGGGTGGATTTGATTTAAATCAAATTGATTAAAATCAAATTTATTGATTTTTATTCAATTTATTCAAATTGATTTAAATCATGATTTAAAATCACTAGTCCGGAAGACTCGATTTAATCATGGATTTTTACATAACTGCATTCTTGTTGGTTGTCATAACCTTAATACATAGTCTTCATAACTCAGATAGATGTAAGCTTCATTTTTAGACAGTACACACTACACATTTTTTAAGTGATTTATTTTGAAAACTTTTCAGATTAGTTTTACAGCTATATCAGAAAATGAGTGATTGTTTAGTTATTTCATTTACTAAAGGTAATTGAAATAGATAGTTCACCTCCCAATGACTTCATAAATATCTCCAATTCAACAGATTAGTCATTAATATTTGGAGGATTTTCTTGCCATGCTGTATTAGGAGGAGAACATCACCAGACAGGCATTTAAATTTTTTTATTTCACTAAAACATTGTGTTCTGAATTTTTTTCTTCAATGGCAAACAGAGAATATTTTAACAAAACAAGCATATGAATTTTTGAATTTGGTTAAACATTCAAGTTTTTTTAAATCAGGTTTGTTATAATTGTTTAACTAAAATAGTTAAATGAAATATTAAAAAAAAAAAACCACAAAAATTAAATCAACTATGTCAGCCAGGTCAACATGAGAAACTTAAAATATTGGCTTCTGCAGCTAACTCAGTCGTCTTCACCTTCATTTTCTGTTTGTTCATAATCTGGAAAAGAAAAACAAGCTTTCCTGCTTTTTCAGGTCCCAAACGATTTCTCAATTTGGAATGAATTAGTCCAAAGGAAGAAAATATTATTTCTACATTGGCAGAAGAAGTTACTGATTTTAAAAGTGAGATAAGCACTTGGATTCAGACACGGTTAAAATTACGTGAATATATTGTCTCATACTGTAGAATTAGAATTTATAATCCGTATTCCATGATGAGATATCTTTGAGCTATAATGTATCTTAATTAAAACTACCTTTTAGATAGGTGTTTTCCTCAAAAAGCATTTTATCAAAAAAATCGGATTTAAATTATTTATTTATTTTTAACATCATTGATTTTTATCCACCCTGCTCCCCCTACTCTTCTCCATCTGGTGGACTACAGGAGTCGCCGCTAGTTGATTCCCCTGGTAAGTGTAGACAAGCCCTAAGTGAGCTAACCAGTCCTACTTCCTAGATCTTTTATACAGGAGGACATCCCAAAGTTTAGTAACATGTGAAAGTCACAGAGTTATTTGTCCATATTTTCTTGAATGCACTGGTGAGTACACTGCACACATATACACACAGTAGTACAAGGTAATGGTTCTGGATCACGTTTCCCACAATTTTGGGAAATGTACTATTTTGTGGATGAGCTCAAACTATGCTGGCTATATAACCATGTCAGCTGAGCATGCCAGAGTCTGGTTACACATAATACAGTTTTATTCTTTGTATAGAGAGAGCCTTTTATGCTGTTGATCCTTCAGATATGGCCTTATGTGGTTTTCTTATTGTAAATGAAGAGCAAATAAAATTTTGTGATACTGAGGGCCTGCTTCTGCACTCACTTCATTGTTCAGGTAGTGTAAAACTGGTGAGAGCAAAAGCAGCTCCTAAGACTACAGAAAACTCTTCTTAGCAAAATAGAAAAGGTTTAGTGTAAGCTTAACTTCATGGAAAAGTAGATATACATATGCACACTCAAACCTTTCAGCTAGTGCCTTTTATACCCTATCCTTTTGTTTGTACAGTCTTCCCATATTCCCTCTTTTGTACATGTATGATTGCAGTCGTTGAAATGTGCAGTATATCTTCAACAAGGGGCTGTCCTTTTAATGTCACTTGAAAGAGAGCAGATTTACATAGTATGGCGTGTGCAGTGTGTGATAGGTGACTTCTTAAAATGTAATACTCATTTGACAGCTGTGTAGATTTAATGACTACATCAAAATGACATGAAACATGAACATTTAAAAGTATGTAGCTGTCAATGGCTTTTTGCTTTGAGTTAGTATATTTAAATTCTGTTCAAACAAGTTTACTATATAGTATTATAGTAAATGAAACAATGAATTCACATATATTCACACATTCATACATATTCTCTCTCTCTCTCTCCCCCCTCTGTCACAGCAAAATGACTGAACAAGTATTATTGTTTTATCAACTACAGTTGGTTAATAACATTGTGAATGTCTTGATTGGTTAATACCTTAGACTGGTTAACAATTAAATCAGTGTTTTAATATATGCTGCAAAGAGCATAAGGAGACATATTAAAGAGCCACTTGCGGCTCTCAAACCTCAGTCTGAGTATCACTGGTCTAGACAGTACATTCAGTCTTCAAGACCCAGCAGTCTATCACACATCAAGTACAGCCATGGCACCTCTCATCTCGTACAAGGTCTCCGGTATTACTTCAATGACTTTTATCACACTCAACTCTGGTGCAGCTTTGTTGTCTCTCACCATGCCTCATCCCCAGCCTTCTCTGGCCCTACAGCTTCAGCTCAAAAAGCCAGCAGGCATCTCCTCTGCAGCTCTCAGCCTCCAGCCTTCTTTAGCGAAGGCTCTGAGGCTCAGGAAGGTCAGCAGGCTAGCCTTTCAACTAGTTTCCTGATAATTCTTTCCCCTTTCCAGGGAGGGCCTGTGGAGAGCTTTCTGCTCTCTGCAGCTTTCCCCAAAGACCTCCAGTTTCCTGATCCCTGGAGCAGTCATCTTCCAACCTTCTCTGACTCACTGACTCAATCTATAACCACCACCTACTATATTCCTCTTACATTCATGCCACTGCACTCTTACCTTGCTCTATATCCTTAAAAAAGGTAATAGAACTTTAATATCACCTCACTTTCCTGATACTCTCACTAAATCCCTCATAGTACATTCTGTCACCTTAAAGCATCTAAATTCTTCATAAGGAGCCTTTCTTTTCTGGGAATACTCATTGCTTTCCTGTATCAGGTGATCTGTTTAACCTTACACAAGTTACATATCCTTGTATCTATTCAATACATATAAATTATTCTTCAAATCACAATGACCAGTTAACAGTCTAAATGAGAGTCCTTCACTGATTCTTTTGATAACTTGGAAGTAGTGCATTATCCTCTATTTTGGGTCATACTTTATAGAATCTTCTTCCTCTTTACTCCTTGGTCCACAATTCTTGACTTTTCTTTTTAAGCTAAACTTTTAAACTCTGGCTTACTCAGGGTTTTTTTTTTAATATCAATTTCTCCATTTTTTTAAAAGCATTTTTCACTTCCTTATCAGCTATTTCATTGCCATGTGTCCCAGAATGTGCTGCAATCCAGGCTGGTACTATGTTCATGGCTGAGCATATTAACTCAAACACAATATTTCATTTATTAGATCACTCCTGCTTCCTGAGGTACCCTTTTTAATTCCCAGAATACCTGATAATGAATCTGAAAATGTAACAGTTCTGCAGTGAGCCTTATCCAGTTTAATGCTAACATTATTCCCACCAATTCAGCTGTCATAATGGCTACAAAATTAAGTATTCTTTTGATTTCTCAACTCCAGTCTCAGAGATGCAAAAGGCTGCTCCACTCTTCCTGTTTTTCATCTTTAGATTCGTCAGTATATATTCAGCAGTGATGACTCTATATTTACCATATACACCTCTACCTCGATATAACGTTGTCCTTGGGAGCCAAAAAATCTTACTGCGTTATAGGTGAAACCGCATTATATTGAACTTGCTTTGATCCACCGGAGTGCACACCCCGCCCCCCCCCGGAGCACTGCTTTACTGTGTTATATCCGAACTCGTGTTATATCTGGTGGCATTACATTGAGGTAGCGGTGTATAAACTCCTAAACTTTATCGGTCATATAGGACAACTTTCTCTTTTCTAGTCCTTTTTCACTTAACTCTTACTTGCATTTAAACCCTATGAGCATGAGGGAGTCTATTGAGTCAGGCTGCATTTCATCTATTTAATTCCCAACATTCCTTTTATATTTTTCCAGTATTCTTATCTTTGCTATTTCCCTTGACTTTCCCTTGACTTCAGACCAAACTGTCAAATCTTACACTTTCATTCTTCAATTGATGGACATTTCTCCAGTAACTATCTGGATTATTACACGCAGTAGTGTCATTAGAAATGCACCACATGCAATTCATAGTTCTTACTCAGTCTGTCGGGCTCTCCCATTTATATGGACAGGGTTCCCTCCTTAAAACTCAATTAGGAGGCAGCTGAGGAGTGTCAGGTGCACTGGATCCTGTTCCTCTTAAAGGGGCCAGTTACAATTTTCCCCCTAATTTTATTTTGACTGTGTTAGCAGCTTGAAGTCAAACAGTCAAAAGAGGTAGTTTCATGTTGAACTGTGGTTGTGGGTACTGTGGTAGAGGCTGAATTTAGACGTGAAAGAGCCTTAAAAATAGCCACCACAAAATTAAAACTCCTTTCTCTGTGTTAAATGTCCTCCCTCTCCTTCAATTCTCCTTTAAAACCCATGACTCTTGATTAATAAAATAGTATGATCTCCTTAGTTCTCTTCTGCCACATCAAAACCACTTCTTTCATATTTTGTATTGTATTTTTGTCTGTTAGACTTAAGCACGTCAGATTTGATCTTAAAAGTAACGCTGTCTGAATATATGTTATAAGTAACATCTAACATTACTATAACTGAAAGAAAAATGGCTTTAGATTTGCTTTGTGTATAGTCAATTTCACTGATTCACAGGCATAGCCAATTAAATAGGTTTATGTTCCACAATGCAATTCACTAGCACAGGGCCATGTGGCCAAGTGGTATCCCATTAACTTTTTAGTTAGATATTAGATCACATTGCAGGATTAGAATCTTAGTCCTTCCACCCATCCCCTTTTTTAAATAAAATTGAAAATAACTTGTGATTGTAAAACTACCAAAGCTAGCAGGAGCTGTAAGGCATTGGTGTAGCACCTGAAACTGTTTTAACTTCATTTTGTAAGTCCGTGCCATGCACGTGTGTGGAGCTCTGTTCAACACTGAAGAAATTACTGGAATTTTATTTGGAAAATATGTGTTTGAAATAATTCTCTGAAGTTTTTCTTTTGCACTATATTTTGAGTTTATGCAAATATTACCAATCTTTAGTTCCATAAATTGTGGAGATTTTTTTAGATTAATTTCCAGATTTTTTTGGCATATTACTTCTGCAAACTGATCTTTCATACCACAAAAAAATTAAAAATGAACCAAACACTTGACTTATTAGTTCCTAACATAAGCAGCGCAACAGTTTATAAACGCTATCTGCTATTATAGATCTGCATACATATCCTGTCTTAAGATCCAGTGTAAACTTTGTGGTATGTTTCTGTGCATTGGCTTATTTATTTGTTTTGGGTATTATAAAGGACTGATTTTATGAGTTCTGTCCACTTCTATGAATTATCTGGAATTTAGATTCTGGATGCAAACTTACATTTGTGGACCATTTCATATTGATGTTCTTAATTTACAGTCAAGAATACTGAGATCTGTTTTTTCTTAAGTTTCTGACTTGTACAGATATGTTAGGTATTTTGTGAACATCTGTCTGAATTATTTTTCCAGCTATGAACGGTTTCATGTAGTTTAGTTTTGACTGTATAGAAACCAGACCTAAAAATGGTTTTGCTTGAGTCTACTTTAAAATTACATCTGTTTGTTTTTCCTTGTGTATTCTGCAAAAAAAAAAAAAAAAAAGTGGGCACTATGCTGCCAGTTAATTTTTCCCTCCCAATGACTTCTGACCAGTGGCAAATGTTGTTCATATCATAAGTCACTAGAGAGCCTAGAAAAAACTCATTATATGACATTTTGTTCTCTAACAGCCTACTAAACAAACTACTATACCACTTTTTTTTTTTTTTTTCCCCCCTCCTGGCAACTAAACAGACTTAGTGAAGAAGTCCTTTAAAATACGCTTAGTTCTGGAGAACATCTAGTTTTGTGTTCGATGTAACAGTTGACAAAACTTGCACTACTATAACTCAATATGTCCATTGCTGCTCTTATCAAGCATGTCTGTTTTGTATCCATGACTTAGTTACAAAAGATGAAATTATTTTATAACTTAAAATAACTGGTTGGAAAAAAAAAAAACCACCCATCTCCTCCAATAGCTACTGATGATTATTACAGAATCATACTTTGGGAATCTTCATTGTGTAATATAAGTAAGCAGATTGATGTACTGTGCAATACCTCCAAGAAAAGAAAAAAGAAACATCTCTATTACATTTGACTGATTATCTTGGAAGTTAAGGTTGGGTCAGGCCATCCACACCAGTACCTTGTTCTCACTCAGCATATTTCTAAAATTTACTTTTAAACTCTTTCATCTCTTCTGTTAAAAACTCTGAGCACTCTTCAGGCACTGCACTTTATATAAAATTATTAAAATTGATATCCTGACTACCATATGAAAATGAGAGAGTCTGTTTTATATTTTTAAATGACATCCCACTTTCTCCATTCAATACTAACACATAATCAGACTAATTTTCCATTCTCTAGTAGCCACAGTATCAGGCTGTCCTATTGGAAAATGTGGGTTCTGGTCTAATTTTCACATTTTAGAATCAACTCTTAAATGTAAATATGCATATAATAGAGTATTAGTATTGTCAAACTGATCACTGTAATATGAACATAGAATACATATCAACTTAAATTCATGGGGAAATGATACTATATAAAATCTTAAGAACAGGTGGTATCATCTAACAAGCATGCCATTATTTCTTGATCTTTTGTGGTACTGCTAATACATTGTTAGAGCTCATGAAAATTCCCTATAAAGAGCTTTAAAAAGTACTTTATGAGCTTATAAGTAGAATCTCATCAAGAGTTTTTTTCGTTTTGAACTTCAAAGTCTCTACTGAGCATGCTGAACAGAAGATTCATTTAGAAGTGAATGAGAGAAAATTTACATTTAAATGCTTAGAGCATGCTAATAAACCCACACTATTTTAGTATTCTACTCTCCAACAAGGACAACTAGCAAACGCCAGTTAAATGATTAAAGATGCCTGAAGACTTCAATTTAACTTCATAATTAAATTACTGAATACTTCACTTTTTTAGTTAAGAAATTGTTCAAGTTAATTATTTGTGTTCAGATCCATATTTTGCCCATTATGGTTGGAACAAATATAAACAGTTATGCTAGTTAAAAATCTTGTTAAACATGCCTGTCTAAATATACAGTACCAGGATACAGATGCGTATATACTTTAATTGCTAAATAGTACCTCCAATTAGTCTTTGATTTTGCAATAGAAATGTAGGGCTTGAGAGGTCATCTAGACCAACCTCCTGCATTTTGGCAGGACCAAGTATACCTAGACCAGTGGTGGGCAATATGCGGTCTGTCAGGGTAATCTGCTGGCCTCCCCCGCCCAGTGCCCCATAGGGCAGAAGCCCTGAGCCCCGGCACCCCGAGGGGACCCCCACACACACACCTGGTGTCTGAAGCCCGGAGCCCTGAGGCTGCCCTCCACTTGACCCTGGAGTTTTTCTAGCATGTTGGGGGGGAGGGGCCTCAGAAAGAAAAAATTTCAGAACCCTGATCTAGACCACATTTGACTAGTTTGCTTGTGAGACTGTCATGATGGATTGTGTCAAAAGCCTTACTAAAATGAAGATATATCCTGTCTACTACTTGCTCCCCAACCCACCTTCCCCATCCACTAGGCCAGTAACTCATTCAAAGAAGGAAATTAGTTTGGTTTGACACGACTTGAATTTTTTCAGGCCCTGCCATCTTGAATGTTAACTTATCTAAATAGTCTTTAAACCTGTCCTTTCCCTGTTGTTGTTAAGCCTCTGGTCACAGTTAACCTTTTTATTGAAGACTGAAGCAAAACAGGCATTAAACAGATTTCTTGATGTCCTCCATTATTAGCTCTCCTTCTCAGCTGGGTAGTGGACCTACACTTCACTTTGTCTTTCTCTTGATCCTAATGTGTTTATAAAACCTCTTCTGATTGCCTTTTGTGTCCATTGTTGTGTGTAACTCGTTTTGTTCTTTAGCCTTTCTGATTTTGTCACTACTTGCTTGCATTATTCTTTTGTATTCATCCTTAACAATTTGTCCATGTTTTCACTTTTTGATCAGGTAATTAAAGACCTCCGGATGCAGCCATATTGCCTTCTTATTGTTGTTCTTGAGATTCCTTCGCATCTGGATAGTTTCCTACTATGCTATTAATATTGTCTTTGAGAAACTGCCAGCCCTCCTGAACTACTTTCTCTTACATTTTCTTCACAGTGGACCTTAAGCGCTAGGTTTTTGGGTTTGTTGAAATGTGTTGTCCTTAGTTTGCTGTCCTCACTCCTTTCTTTCCTTGAAATCTGTCATTTCATGATCACTTCCACCCAAATTGCCTTTAGCCATCAGATTTGCTATACCAGTTCCTCTGTTAGTCAGCATCAAGTCTAAAATGGCTGTCCCCATAGATTCATAGATTCTAGGACTGGAAGGGACCTCGAGAGGTCATAGAGTCCAGTCTCCTGCCCTCATGGCAGGACCAAATACTGTCTAGACCATCCCTGATAGACATTTATCTAACCTACTCTTAAATATCTCCAGAGATGAAGATTCTACAACCTCCCTAGGCAATTTATTCCAGTGTTTAACCACCCTGACAGTTAGGAACTTTTTCCTAATGTCCAAACTAGACCTCCCTTGCTGCAGTTTAAGCCCATTGCTTCTTGTTCTATCCTTAGAGGCTAAGGTGAACAAATTTTCTCCCTCCTCCTTATGACACTCTTTTAGATACCTGAAAACTGCTATCATGTCCCCTCTCAGTCTTCTCTTTTCCAAACTAAACAAATCCAATTCTTTCAGCCTTCCTTCATAGGTCATGTTCTCAAGACCTTTAATCGTTCTTGTTGCTCTTCTCTGGACCCTCTCCAATTTCTCCACATCTTTCTTGAAATGCGGTGCTCAGAACTAGGCACAGTACTCCAGCTGAGGCCTAACCAGAGCAGAGTAGAGCAGAAGAATGACTTCTCGTGTCTTGCTCACAACACACCTGTTAATACATCCCAGAATCATGTTTGCTTTTTTTGCAACAGCATCACACTGTTGACTCATATTTAGCTTGTGGTCCACTATAACCCCCCTAGATCCCTTTCTGCCGTACTCCTTCCTAGACAGTCTCTTCCAATTCTGTATGTGTGAAACTGATTGTTCCTTCCTAAGTGGAGCACTTTGCATTTGTCTTAGTTAAACTTCATCCTTTTTACCTCAGACCATTTCTCCAATTTGTCCAGATCATTTTGAATTATGACCCTGTCCTCCAAAGCAGTTGCAATCCCTCCCAGTTTGGTATCCTCCGCAAACTTAATAAGCGTACTTTCTATGCCAATATCTAAGTTGTTAATGAAGATATTGAATAGAGCCGGTCCCAAAACAGACCCCTGCGGAACCCCACTTGTTATGCCTTTCCAGCAGGATTGGGAACCATTAATAACAACTCTGAGTACAGTTATCCAGCCAGTTATGCACCCACCTTATAGTAGCCCCATCTAAATTGTACTTGCCTAGTTTATCGATAAGAATATCATGCGAGACCGTATCAAATGCCTTACTAAAGTCTAGGTATACCACATCCACAGCTTCTCCCTTATCCACAAGACTCGTTATCCTATCAAAGAAAGCTATCAGATTGGTTTGACACGATTTGTTCTTTACAAATCCATGCTGGCTATTCCCTATCACCTTACCACCTTCCAAGTGTTTGCAGATGATTTCCTTAATTACTTGCTCCATTATCTTCCCTGGCACAGAAGTTAAACTAACTGGTCTGTAGTTTCCTGGGTTGTTTTTATTTCCCTTTTTATAGATGGACACTATATTTGCCCTTTTCCAGTCTTCTGGAATCTCTCCCATCTCCCATGATTTTCCAAAGATAATAGCTAAAGGCTCAGATACCTCCTCTGTTAGCTCCTTGATTATTCTAGGATGCTTTCATCAGGCCCTGGTGACTTGCAGGCATCTAACTTTTCTAAGTGATTTTTAACTTTTTTTTTTTTTAATCTGCTAAACCTACCCCCTTCCCATTAGCATTCACTATGTTAGGCATTCCTTCAGACTTCTCGGTGAAGACCGAAACAAAAGTCATTAAGCATCTCTGCCATTTCCAAGTTTCCTGTTACTGTTTCTCCTTCTTCACTGAGCAGTGGGCCTACCCTGTCTTTGGTCTTCCTCTTGCTTCTAATGTATTGATAAAAAGTCTTCTTGTTTCCCTTTATTCCCGTAGCTAGTTTGAGCTCATTTTGTGCCTTTGCCTTTCTAATCTTGCCCCCTGCATTCCTGTGTTGTTTGCCTATATTCATCCTTCGTAATCTGTCCTAGTTTCCATTTTTTTATATGACTCCTTTTTATTTTTTAGATCATGCATGATCACTTACTCCACCTTCTGAAATAAGTTTGTCCCTAATACATGCAAAGAACTAACTGGAGATTTTGTATTTTTCTGTATTACTTTTCCAACAGCTGTCTGGGTAGTTAAACTCCCACATTCCTACCAAGTCTTGTGTTTTGGATGTTTGGTTGTTTAAAAAATGCCTCATCCATCACCTTCTGCTGATTTGGTGGTCTACACTACACCCCTATCCTGATGTCGCCCTCCCTTTTTTAAATCTTCAGTTGGTCTGCCTTACTTCCTTCTGGAACTCAAATCAGTTTTTGATCCATAACTTCAGTTTTTATTGAAAAGGTTTATTTTAGGTGTTGTCTTATCTTCCACTGTCAGTGTAAAATGAAGAAACCCTTCCTAATATGTTTTGGTATCTTTCAAACTTGAAGAATACATGTAAGACTTAATGTGAATCGCTCAATGATTCTAATTTCACAGACCTATTAACACCCAGATAATATCAAATTTTTAACACATTGGAGTTACCATATGTTGGCAATTTAAGTAGGGTCTCTGTTCAGCAATAAAATGGCTCTGTAACTACCAACAATCTGGTAAGTCAGCTGTACTTCATATCTCAATTCTCCAGGTGTTTTACAATGTAGGTGCTCTGTCCCCAGCTGGCAGATATTACTGCTGGCTGAAGATGAAAGGATTGCCCCTGAAAAAATTTGTTTTACTATAGAGATGAGAGCATTTGGGGGCATGGAGTTTTAGTGGAACTGGGTTTTTTTGTTTTTGTTAAATTCAGTAATTCTAATTTGTGTATAGCTTAGGTCTGTGAGTCAGGTGATCCAAGATCTCTTACTGGCTTTGCCACAAACTTCTGTGCATATGAGAAAAGTCGATAAATCTCGCTGTGCCATCAGGAAAATAGAGAATATGCCTTCCACTCTGGGGGTTATTTTGAGACTTTGTTTGTAAGGTACTTTGTGCCTTTCATTGGAGTTTCAAAGTACATACAGAATGGTGGTACACCGTTACCTCGATATAACGCGACTCAATATAACGCGGTAAAGCAGTGCTCGTGTGGGGGGGGGGCTGCGCACTCCGGTGGATCAAAGCAAGTTCACTATAATGTGGTTTCACCTATACTGTGGTAAGATTTTTTTGGCTCCCAAGGACAGTGTTATATCGAGGTAGAGGTGTACTAACCAAATAGTCAGTGTAGCAGACATGGCACACAGTTTTATTAGCCACACTGAGATCTGGCAAACTTGTACCAACAGTGGGCTTTTCAGGGCATTGCTATAATCTGCCTCTTAGATCACAGGCTCACAGCGGTGTTGCAAAATAGGCACTTTTGGCCAACCTGACCAGACTCTCCTTAGGTAACAGGCAAAAGGAGAGAGATAGGAAAGAGAAGAAATAATGTGAGGAAGGAAAACACCCTGTCCCACTCCCATCATGTAACTGACAGTCTAATATTCCAGGTGGTATTTGGGATTTAGCTAGAGCCTGTGGCAATGTTCTCTGGGTTCATCTCTCTGGCCCGGTTGGGTCAAGATACTTCTCAGGATCAGGACAGTGAAGGCCCAGTAGTGTCACGGTGGATTCTAGGTTCCCAGGAGATGGCTGGGATGGCACCCATGATGAATAACTGCAATCTTCCTCTGTTTCCATTTCTGAGATCATCTCCCCGTCCATCCACTGCACTTAAGAGGCTCATCCATTTCCCCTTGAGAGGCCAAGTTGGTTTCAGCATTACTGATAAGTGAGGATGTGATTAGGTCACGGATTCTGTGACTTTAAGGATCTCCATGACTTCTTCGGCTTCAGCCACATAGCAGGGCTGCACCTGTCAGCTCCTGTGGTGGCAGTCAGCCCCTATCGCATTCTCCCCTTCCTCCCCAGACTGGTCGCAGGCTTCCGTGAATTTTTGTTTATTGCCCGCGACATGTCGATAACTTTTACTAAAAATAACTCTGACAAAATCTTAACCTTACCTATAATCAACTATGGTCTCTCCAATTAGTGATCACCTTACAAGAAAAAATATGAAGGCAAGGTGCATGCCATAAATCCTATCTATGCATTGCTTAATTTTTTTTATATGAGGAGGAAAAAATGGAATAGAATATTTGTGACTTGTTTCATTGAGTACAATATTGCTTTTTCATTTATCTAACAAATTACATTTTGTTTATGTAGCTCTAATCAAGATATCTAACATGTTTTATGATAGGAAGATGTAGCGTGTTTGTCTGCCAACTGTACAGTTAATAGAACAATCTTTGGCTTTACCTAGAAAATGAAATATTGTAGGCATGGAATGTATCGCTTGAATAAGATTTTATTAATTGATTATTAGTCTCTGATTTTGACTGTTGTGGGATGTAGGAGATGGTGATGTAATAACACAATGACAGGTTTCAGAGTAGCAGCCGTGTTAGTCTGTATCCGCAAAAAGAACAGGAGTACTTGTGGCACCTTAGAGACTAACGAAAGCTTATGCTCTAATAAATTTGTTAGTCTCTAAGGTGCCACAAGTACTCCTGTTCTTTTTAATAACACAATGAGTCACTGAAATAAGTTCTCATGGGTTCCCCTTAAACAGTAGCTGTATGTTGCATCCAAGATGCTATGAAGTCAAGTTAAATTTTTTTTTTTTGAATGTTTACCAGAATCTCAAACCTGGAATTCTCTAAAATTTTATGTTTTCAAATGGAGAGATTAATAACTAATGAGCTTTGGACTCTTGTGTTATCTTTGTGAATCATGAATTTAATTTGGTAGATTTTTATTACTTGAATACGCTTCATATATAATGGGTGGTAACCCTGTAATTTGTTCTAGTTTCCTGTCAGAGTTTATACAGACTGCTCTCTTGTTTCCTGGGATAACTCTTTGACTGTTCAAGTCACATGAGTGTTCACTGCTGTTCCGTGTCTGGAACAGCTTGTGACTGTTTACTGGAAAAAGGAGCAGCTACATTGTAAAAATGTGCAGTGTAATATCTCTGAATAGCTTAATCATAGACACTGCCATAGAAAAACCATCTTTTAAGCTGTGGATTTGGCTAAAGCAAAATGTTTCCTGGTATTAGACTGATAATTTTTTCCACTTTATTTAGCTAGTTTCCTCTATTTTACGGAGGTTTACATGCTTTGCATCCTTCTTCATATTATTCAGTATAGCCACTGAATAACAAGTGTTAAGGTTAAGTGTCTTAATATGAAACTTAAGGATAAAGGTTTGGGATCCCACTATTAAAAAATATAGACTTGCTATAAGGCCCTTGAAAACTCCATCTGTTAAAGGTTAACTGCATTGCAAGCTTTCACATTTGATTTAAAAGAAAAAAAACACAACCTAAAAATACTTAAAAAAAAAAAAAAAAAAAAAAAAAATGGTTGACAGCATACTGAGCCCTGACCCCTTTGCATGCTGAGTATTTTGAATAGCTAGATAACCAAACTCCTAGGTCAAAACTGATTTGACTTTAAGTGGGAGGGGGTGTTATCAAAAGGTCTGACGTACTTCCATCATAAAAAGTAAGGCAGAAGAATGAATATTAATACATTAAAATGTGTCTGCACAAACATGAGGAATGGAGAGAGGAAGCAAGGAGGACTAGATATGATGAAGATTAGTAAAATGAGAGGTGGTTTTACAAATGCATGAGGGCAGTAATAATGATAAAAAGGTCCATTAATAAAAGAGTGAAACAATAAGCTGACTCTCAGCTTATTGAACTGCTTCATAAAAAGACAGATTTACAAAGTCGTATAACAAGAAAATTATAAAATGGAAGCCTGAACAACTGTAAGGAATGAACACTGTGTTTAAAAAAAAAAAAAAAAATCCAGTTGATAGAACAGTAAAGGAATACCACACATTTAACATTTTTACCATGTATTAATCAGCCATTCTGAATTATACGTTTCTTTAAGTATTAAGGGAAATAGTGTATTTGGTTCTGGACACCACATTGTTAGAGAAATATTGGTACGTTGGATGGCTTCAGAGAAGAGCAACTAAATTATAAAGGCCCTGGAAGGTTTCACTTATGAGGAAGGACCAAAAATGTTTGGTTAAGAGACTAATACAGGCAGGGAACTTCGTGTAAAGTATATGAAGGTTGTTAGCACCAACGACAGAAAGGAATTTTAATGTGGTATTTGGTGGTACTTGACAAGAAAATATAAAATATACAATTTGGGGATTATGTAGATGGGATATCAGGAAAAAATCTTGACAGTAAGATGTGTTAGGTTGTGGAATAGTCTATTGGAAGCACTGAAACGTTGTAATGTTCCCAAGTGATAACACTAGGAAGAATATTGGAAAATGTGCTGACCAGGGAGCTGGACTGTGGGTGACCCAATAAGGTCTCTTTCCATGTCTGATTCTGTAAATGATTTCTGCTGCCATTTAATTATAATCTGTGAAGTATATTATGGTAAAAACTTTTGGGCAACCAGAGCCCAAGGTACTGAGCACCATCAGGTCCCTTTTCTGGCAATTGGAGATAAACTTGCAGAATTAATCCCTAGATGAGCAAGTTAGTCTTCATCACTATTAAATCAGCTGTATGCACTCTTTAATACTTTAATAATTGAAACTATTTAAACTATTATAAACTTAAATTTCCATATGCATGCTCTTGTTACCTGTGGCAGTCGACAACTGGAGTGTTATAACAATACAAGTGGCTGCTCTGACATGGAAGAGAACTTTGTTTATATGTGGGGACTCGGAAAATAACAGATTGCACATCCTGAAGTAAAATGGGGGAAGCTGTTTGTAGGTTGTAATTTAGCTTCCAAGAACTTCAATTCCAGATGCTAATGGGTAAAATTGTCTGAGGGGAGCTATAAAGGCTTTTTTGAATATAGCTTTCGATATGATCGGCCTCTGTGTGTTCCTCTTGTTTAAAGCATAGTTTCTCCTAGACTATTCTTTGCACTTGAGAGACTTCTGTCTGGGAAGAATCCTGGATGAATTTAAATATATGCATTTTAAGTAACTTCTTTTACCAGAGGAACATTTTAGTCTCACGAATCAGCTGATCACAGTAGAAACTCTGAAAAGGAGAGTGATATTTTCGTGTGTTTTTACAAATCATGTGTCGTCTTTCATAGATTTACTCAGAATATTAGTCTGAATGTCCAAGTACTAATCAGAGATAATTAAATGTGCAAATGAGGATTTGGTTGATTCTGAAATTTGGGATCCTGCAGGTTCACAAAAGAACCGTAATATAATTTAAACAATAAAGATTTTAGAAACATACTGACATATTATGCATACCATTCATTTTAGCTGAGGCTTTTTAAACAAATCATTCTTAATCATTTTAAACTATCATTGATTTAAAACAAAAACACTTCAGTGGTGGCATATCACAATTTTCATCTTTAGACTCATGACTCGGGTGTGTGGTGGTTTTTTTTTATTTTTATTTATTTATTTTTTTTTTTAATTACTATCTAATTCTCTCTTTCGGCACTATTATACGTGGTGGTTCAATGAAAAGGTCACAGTTCTGGTTTCCACTGACCAGCTTTCATGTTAAAATCCAAGTTAGTATGCTTTATTTCCAAATGGTAGTTCAGAAAGGTTAAGGGGAACACCTTATCTGAAATCACTAACTTGTAATGTTTCTATCTTTTAAAAAGATTTAAATAGCTTACTCTTTTTTTTTTTTTTTTTTTTTTTTTCTGGTTTTGTTTTAGGTGAAATTGTGGTAAATGAAGTCAATTTTGTGAGAAAATGTATTGCAACAGATACAAGTCAGTATGATCTCTGGGGGAAGTTGGTTTGCAGTAACTTCAAGATTTCATTTATTACGGATGATCCCATGCCACTTCAGGTTTGTTTCTCTCAAAATTGATAATCCTATTGATCATAAATCATGATGTAACACAATGGATTCGGTTAAACCACAATAAATTCCTCAAATAATTAAGAGGTCTAACCTCATTCTATAAAACAAAGGAAGTTCAAATATCCATCCTGAATTATTGGTGTGCCAATCCTTAATTTGCCGTATTGTATCTACAGATTGTAAGTTTTTGACATCAGAGTATTATTTTCCACATCATTTGAACTACAGAATCAAAGCAGTACAGCGAGCTACTGTTTGCAGGAGGGTGTTTTGGGAAATGCTGTTAAAAAGCCAAACACTTTACTATTCGTTGGAAAATATAATGGAACACCCTACTGAATTCTGAGAATTCCAAGTTTCCTTTACGTAGATATAAGCACCAATTCAGCAAAATCTTTAATATGTGCCCAACTCCTATTGAAGTCAGTGAGGGAGAGGAAAGATGCCAGTGAAATTATCATATTTAGTATAGAGGCAGCAATATATAACAATTAAGGCTGGTTGATCATAATAACAGAAAAGGGGGAAAAGCATGGCAAAACATGCAAAAGTCATAAACTTAGTTTAATTTGTAAACATCTTGGCAAATAACATTTTTAACTCCGTTTTAACAACCTTTATTGTATTATCATTTATACTTATTTTTCAATAAAAATTTCGTAATCATTTACAACTTTTTTTAAAAGTACTCAATTGCCTGCCTGGACACGTATTTAACTACATTAGTGAAAATACTGAAGGAGTCTTGCTCAGTAGTGGCTAGTTGGGTGACAAAGGCCATGGCTTTTATGAAAAAGCAAATTTATTGTATTCATATTGTGTCATGTTAATCATAACTGTAACAACCTTAAAGTTTAATATAATTCTATTCCATGATATTCAGTGTCTTTGGAAACCAATAATAGATAAGGCTTCAAAGGCATATTACTTTTAAATTAATATGTTAAATTAGCATTATATTTCCTTATCAAATGCATTTTTTGTCTTTCTGTCTTTTCGTCTGCTGTCATTTTTCTCATTCTTTCCTACAAAAACCCACAATACGGTATGTTAGATATGAAGTGATCCAATAATATTTCTCTGATCTCTTCAAGTGGTCTGAGTTTAAACTAAATTTGTAAACTATAAAAATTACACTCCTTTGCACGCTTATACTCTTTGTAGCTCCTACACTTGTAAAATAGTACATGACTATAGTAGCAGATGCCTAATTGCAGCATATATAATTGTTTTGGGCTCAGAGTACTGTTTTTGAAGTTTCCAACCTGGGGTCTGTAACTGCTCTGAGGAGCACTCCTCCACACTTAATCTATTTTGTTACTTCTGGTGTTATAAAAAGGAATCTTTGACTCTGCTCGTGGAAGGTGACACGCATTTTTCTTTTCATAGTTGCAGTAATGGTTTTTCATCTTAAATTGCAGTAAGTTTGAAGCTGAAATGATTCATGATTAGGCTAGAAAACTCCAAGGAAATATTGTCTGTTAAACTTTCTTTCTATAGAATCCACATTGTTTTTATTTGAGAAATATCTGTCAGTGTTCTCTCTAAATTGTGTTGTAAAATACATGCTAAAAACAATACTGCTGTAAAGTTCCTGTTATTTATCATGAGTTTGTCTCTGTTCCAGAAATTCCATTATAAAAACCTCCTCCTTGGTGAACATGATGTGCCGCTAACATGTATTGAACAAGTTGTCACAGGTATGGAAAAGTCATTTAAGTATGGTGAAAAGCTTAAAACATGAGTTTGTATGTTAAAGTTAAAATTATTAGCTGCTATCTATATTAAGGCACAATCGTGCACAGTTAAGGTTGAATTTCATTAGTCTTTCTATGAAGTACCTAAATTAATTTAAATTTGTAACAAGTCAGAAAAGCAATCAAAAGACTGGGTAAAATTCAAATCAGAAATTTTGCAAGACTTGCATTAAACTTGATTTTGATGTGCTTTTTAAAGTATGTGAGATTACAATTCTGAATCCATAATTGTTCAAGAAACAGTGCCTTTTTAACAACTATTGGTTTTCCATTTAATTTTTAACTGTTTTACATATAATTGAACATCTCTTCCACCTTAAGATTTTAAATTGAAAAAAGATTACCAATGATTATAAGAATTACAATTATTTATAGGTGGTATTCCCACCACCAAGCCAATTGGGCCATAAACAACAAAATATTGCAGTTCTGATTTTAAGGTGATCTTGTTTCTCTAACTTTATAGTGCCTTTTAAACACATCATTAATCAGCAACCTCTGCAAGTGAATTTCTGTCTTCTGCCAGAAAGTATGCCAGGGTGTGTGGTGTTCCTGATTTTGAAGCTGTAAATTTGAAGCAAATTAAGTGGAATCTATTAGTTAAGTTTAAAATTACAAAGAAACTTTCCTCCAGTTTTGGAGGACCAGCTTTTGGACCTTAGTGATCCAGCATAAGCTCCCATAGTATTTATTAAGATTGTCAAAATTATAGGATGAGCAGCTTTATACCGATACTCCCATCTATCTCATTGGACCTTGCCTGTTGTCTCCACTGGGTAAGATAGAATTTTGATAAACCAACGCCATCATAACAAAGCTCCTGATGAGGCTATTCTCTCTGCAGACAATTATAAAGGCTGTATTGTTTGGTGGGCCTTGGTATTAGCAATTATTAATATAAATATTATATTTATAATATTAATTTGTATTAATATAAATAATAGAGGCTATTTTCCTGCAGGCTGGTTCACTGGTGTTATTTTTCCACTATATAGAAAAGGTGACAGAAATTATCCTGGGAATTACTGAGCAATTAATCTCTCAGATGGTTTTAAAAATCTATCCCAGATATTGGAGATTAGTGGATTGCATGGAGAGTTGTAATCTATTTGCATGGGAGCAAGCCGCTTTCAGGAATGGATGCGCCACGATTGATTGATTTGCCCATACTCATTTGTCCCAAGGAAATAAAATAAGAGGTGGTCTCTGTCAATTTGAAATTGGCTTTTGATTCCATTAACAGAGGTCATCTCTGGGAGAAATTTGCAAGGGTTGGCATAGATTCCTAATCCTCCATAGCCAAACAGTGGATAGTATTAGGATGGAGTGAAGAGGTGAGCTACTTGACCCTATTTCTATCACAAGGGGCATCCGCAGGGCTATGTTGTCCTCTTTCCTTTTTAACTGAATTAGGTTGTGATGGGTTTAGAAGGGGTGCTGTATTTCCTGTCCAAAATTTTGGACAGATTAGTGTCCGTCTGTTTACACAGGAGTCAGGGTTTTATTATTATTGTTGTTAGTGAAATGCCTAAAAAGTGACCAAGGCTGAGCAAGCAAGTTTTAAGAGGCAAAGATCAAATTGTATATAATCCCAGTAATGATGCTTCATTAGTCAATCATTTAGAAATGACCTTGCTAGGAGAGAACTCATGCTGAACAACCTGGGAGGCAAGATGGGTTGCTGAGAGGTGCCATATATGAAATCCTTTGTTTGTGGAATGTAATTATTCATCACCAATGGTCATTTGGACATAGGGGAAATGAGGATAACAGCTATAAGTCAATTTTGTTTGGAGAGCTAGACATTTGATCATAATGTGACTCACAAGGAGCAGCATCTGTTCTACTCAAACAATATTAATTTTTACAGTATTGGTATCATCTGTATGTAACTAACAGTATTTTTCTTTAAGTGTATACTCTATACTTGATCTTTAACAATTTTTTGTTTTTTGTTTTAGTAAATGACACAAAGAGGAAACAGAAGGTCCTTGGTCCCAACCAGAAACTTAAATTTAATCCAACAGAATTAATTATTTATTGCAAAGATTTCCGTATTGTCCGATTTCGTTTTGATGAAGCAGGCCCTGAGAGTGCAAAAAAGGTATTAAAAACATGCAGTTTTTCCTTAAACTTCCTTATTGTGTTGGGGTTCCTGCAGTGCCAGCTCTGGCATTATGGACTTTCTCTTTTTTTTTAAGCTCTTAATAGAGATTAAAGAAGACTAATTAATTCAGTCTCACCAATTAAAAACTACCTTTTAGTCTTTCTAAAATGCAGATATGTAATAGTGTTTTAAGATAACTTGGTTACAGAAAATCATCTCAGGATGAACTGAGAATCTTTTCTAGTACAGATGAGGTAAATGCCTAAACATTGATGTAACAGAAGATGTTGTTGTATAGTGTATTTTCACTAATACATCAGGAAAATACGTATGTAGATATTTGAATGCTTCTAGATTAAAGGCGCTAGTGTCTGAAGTATGTTCACTTAAGAGGTGCAGTGCAGGAAGTGTTTTTATTTTCCCAGTATACACCAACTTTGTTCTGGAAAGCCCTCACTGTCATCAAGTGTGCTAATTATAATAGTGATGTGCTTTGATGTGATTACCTATTCACTAGAAAATGGAACTCGTTTAAATATGCCACTAGACAACTTTTGGATATTAATTGTTTTCGCCATTGTGAGAGGTCAAATTCAGACCCGTGACCCAAAGGTGAAAGGCCAGTTACCAGTTTCCTGCATCATCAAAACTTAAAGCATGGTGTTTAGACCTCACGTAGATGCATATTTATACATCTGCTTTATATGTTCCTTTCCAGATGTGCACTCATAAATCTCCTATTGTGTGTACACATAGCTAAATGTGTAGTTAGTCACGTGCATGCGCAAATTGGAAATTTGAGCAAATGTTTTCTAATATGCACTTGCATTGTGTGCCTACAGTTGTGTAATTTCCACCCCAGGTAAGTGTACTCTTTCAGTGCATTAGTGAAATCAAATCTGTTCTACTTTAAAAACTGACGGCAGACTTAGGGAACCAGTGTTTTAAAGGTTGGTTTAAAACTTCCAAGGCTGCAGTCAAATGATATATTTGAACTACATATCCCACTGCATAGATTGTGTTACGGCTGAAAATGGAAAATGTTAGGTACTTCCAAGTGTGTAGTGGAAATTTTTAACCTAAAGTTACCCAAAGGTTAGAATGCTGAAATTTAAATATGCCTCCTGGAATCTGGGCAAGTATTTTCTGGCAAATGCTTGGAGTTCCAAATTTGTCAAAAATTCCAAGTGAATGTTTGGAATTTAGTAAAGGCTGAACAACAAGACCATTCGTTGGCACTTCCTGATACATTGGTGCTGGGCTTTTTAAATTCTGGGAAGACCGATGTAGAAAAGGAATCTGATTCCTTCAGGGGGGAATGTAAAAGCTATAAAATCCTAGATCCAAAACAGATTAGATAGTTTATTAGCTGTGTTCCTATTTTCAGTGTTTAGAAGGGAATTTCCTGACCTGCAAACTGGTTTGTACTCCTCAAACAAGCAACTTAGACTGTTGATATTTCCGATGATGTAGACTTTCCTGCTTCTCCCATTGAATTCTTCTCTGGCTCGCTGCACCTTTCTTTTTTAAACAGGAAAATAAATGCAACTTGTACAAGTAGCATATTCTATCTGGCATCACCACTTTTATATGCCTAGTTAGTTGGCACTAACAAAATAAACCAACCAACAGGTTCTTTTAACCAATAAAGAATTGGGAATGTTCAATAGCTGTATTTGATGAGCAGAAACTCGGTTTACAGAACCATTTCTGCTCATTGGTCTGGACTGGAGGCATATGGTATTTTGAATATATAAATGCTATGTAAATATACATTGTTATAAAGGATGGTGCCTGTGATCTCTAAGTGAGTAAACTTTCAAATTTCAGATATTAGAATGTGTTCGTTGGAGGGAATGGGGAAAAAACAGTTACTGCAAATCTGAACTTTTTAATTATGTGAATGCTGTGCACCTACATAATTTTGAAGAGTAAAGTACATTCAGGTGGTGGTAGCACCTTTCCTTCACTGGAGGGCAAAATGACAAAAAATCAACTTTCTGGCTAATGCAGAATGATAAGAACACTTTACATATGTAACTGAAGTTTTGGTCCAGTCAGGATTTTGTTTAATTAGATTATTTTAGGATGTAGCTTAATCAGAAGAAGGAACCTATGATATCTTGGATCAGATGCTTCTGTCCCAAGATGTTTAGCTTACATCTTTCAGATCTGTGCTGTGGCATGCTTTTTTATCTGGCTTCAGTTTCTTCCCTACTCACTTTTTCAGCAGTGAGTAAGAGACTGTTTTGTCTATTGGTGAATCTTTGTGAGGGGAGCCTAGCCAGCCTTTTTACACCTACAATTTTGAGGACTCCTTTAATATTACTTGTGCACTGTCCATGCAACATTAATTGTGGATACAAAATTATGTCTACAATTCTGCCTACAATTTGTGGGTGCAAAAAAGGAGGGCCACATCTTTAAAAATCCGGGTCTTCTGAATTCTACTGGGAGAAAATCTTATCGAGTTTTCTTTGGCTCAAAGGTGGCATAGTGTATTTTAAGCTACATAAAGTTCTAGAGAAATTCCAACTTTTCCCCTGGGAAAAATCAAAATATGTATGTCTCTGCTATACCATTTTTTGCCTAATTAATTTGTGTGCCACTTCTTGTGCTAGGTTATGAACTATTCATGAAAACTATGAGCTGCATGGAATTGTATATTTATAAATCCCTCCTAGGGCTTGTGGATTGAACAATTTAAATTAAAGGATGTCTATTTCAAATATTGGGTAATGAGACTGTAAAGCTCAGCAGTTGGGTCATGAACTGTGAATTGGTTGGACTAATTCAACTGAAGACAAATGTGAGAGATTTATAACAGAAAAAGGTGGCCCCAGATAGCATTTTTTTCCTTTCTTGACAGTTCAAAATAATTGGGAAGAAAAGTCAGATAGTAGAACTGACCCTGACCCATTGTTACAGATTCTGTTTCATTGTCTGAGACAGTCTCCATTTAAAATCAGAAGCCTACCAATGAAGCAGTTGTAGTGACTGAACTTTAGTGATTTATAAATCAGATCCCAAACATGACATTTAATTTGGAAAATTTGCATAACTGAACTTGGCTGTGCAAGTCAGAGCAGAGGAATTCCCCTTGGGCTCGCAGAGTGAGCATGATCTCCTTAGGACAGTGTTCCTCTGTGTCATGAATGAAGTCACTGTTGAAGCAAAACAAAGACACTTACCTTTTCACTGTGTCTGTAGAAGACCTTGAGATATCTAAACATAGTAAACATCAAAAAACGTATTCACTGCTGGAAACCGGGACAACTTAAGTGTTGCACTCTGCAAACTGAGACTGTGTCTTACTTTGAAAAGCAGGTATTTAGAAAAACTTAAATAGAATTATTTAAAAAACTAGCTTTGAATTCCCCTTAACCTTTTCACATATTTGGTGTTTGGAGGCCTGATACTGTATACACCTGTAAAGAAGAGTAATTTGAGTCATGTGAGTAGTCCCTTGAAATGAATGGGACTATTTCTCTGAGTCAGGTTGTGCGTCAGTGTTTGCAGGCTTGGGCCAAAGAACATGGTCTATCCCTAAGGAGAGTGAGCTTAGGGGATATTTTTCTGGGGGAGGGAGAGGAGGAAGAATAGGCTCTAGTAGCAAAGCCATTTGTTAGTTTTCCAACACTTATGAGACCTTCAGGAACTGATAGTACTGATCTGTGTCTAAAATGGAAAAAAAAAAAGTTTGAAGCTATTGTAGCCAACATAGGGGACATATAGTTGATTATTTGACTGTATTCATAAACAAATATGCTGTGTTAATGATATTGATACAACTTTAAAAGCTCATTTTTTCTGATTTTCCCCACATACACCCCATACCCAAACTGCTCAGAAAAACTTTACCTGAGGATGCCAGAATGTTTGAAATTTCAGGAGGATTAATTTATTTTGGGCGAAATTACTATGAAGGAGTTTGAAAATCAGGATTATAATAAGAAGCTAGCTTCAGTCTTAACTATGGAACAGCAGCCAATGTGCTTCTTAAATGCTCCCTTGCACTCTTAAGTTGCATGTCTGTTTGAAGGGGCATGATATAGATACAAGGTTGGGCTACTGAATCATAGGGGAAATCGCCAGACCCATCATTATTTTACAATTTGATTCAGCGGTTTTGCCCTTAAATTAAAGCTGAGAAGCCTCCAAAAGAAGAAAAACCAGATGGGTGGTGGGAGGAAGGGGAAGTAGGAGTAAGAGGGTTAGGGGAAGGCTTAAGCCAGGAAACTTGAAAAGAGAAGTAATGGCTATTTTTACAGTTTAAATTAAAATTCTTGCTTTTCATTAAATTCAGTTATGATTAAATGTGGTAATAATCAAAAAGGACTGCTATCTTCTGGCCATTATAGCAGCTGGCAGGGCCGGCTCCAGGCACCAGGCAACCAAGCATGTGCTTGGGGCGGCACCTGGTAAGGGGCGGCCAATCTTGGGGTGGTGGGGGGCAATGCGGCGGGGGGGGGGTCCCGCCGCGCGGCGCTCGGGAGGGGGTGTTTGGCGGTGCGACGCTCAGCAGGGGGTGTTTGGTGGTGCTCCATGCGGGGGGTGGGGGCAGCTTCAGCAGTGCAGTGCAGTGGGGGGCGGAGGTGTTCGGCGGCGTGGCACTCGGTGGGGATTTCGGCGGCGCGGCACTCCACGGGGGGCGGGGGCTGTTTGGCAGCGCTCCGCGCGGGGGGTGTGCCAAACTGTTTGGTCAAACTGCCAAATAAGACTGACCAGGGATGCATCATTCTGGGATATTATCACTTCTTTGGTGGCTGCAAGATTTTGCCTTTGGCATGTTGCCTGACAATGCATGTGGGACTTGGCAGTACAAAAGAGTGGCGCACGCCCTGTAGTGTCCTACTGCCTAAATATATCTGCAATTTCTCGGTCTTTCCAGTCTCCAACGCCCACATCTCCATTCCTCTGAGAAGCCTTTTTAAAATGTGTAGGGTGTATGAGATCTATATTATATACACAGTCACATAATTAAACCGGGAAAAGAAGAAAAAGTAATCCAGGCCGAGTCCTTATTCCTGTCCAATCAAACCCAACTCTTCCCCCCACAAGTCATAAATATTTTTAGGGGCATCAGGGGAGGGGAGACACTTCATTTTTGTTTTCAGTTGTCACCTTCTGTACACGGTGATGGTATTGCAGAGACCCAACATTTCTTAACCTCTCAGGCCCCAGCATTATCCTCTTTCAGTTCTTTATTTTTCATTTGAAATGCCTTTAAATAAGCTCTTTAAACAGCTTCTTTTTTTTACTGCGTTAGTTTTATCCTCTGCTACTTGTTGTCGCTTCTCCTGATTACTCCTGCGGGCAATCTGCGCCAAAAAATTAAAAATTCTGTGCCAAAATTCTACACACCGTATTCTAAAATTCTGCAATTTTTATTTGTCAAAATAACACTGCATAATCACGCCAGTTTCAATTATTTTGGTAATTTATTTCATAATACCTGTCAGCAAGTATGTCTGTAACAATACAGACACTCAAAAATTCCCCCAGGAGTAGAGTTAAAGAAACCCCTATGACAACCCAGTTCCTGTTTCTCTGCCCCCTTCCACCGGCAGAGCACAGCCAGGGGCCAGACACTTGCAACACCTCCCACCCAGAGCCCAGCTGTAGGCCTCCCTGGCCCAGATACCCACACCCCCTCCCCTGCCAGAGCCCAGCCATGGGGGGGGCCCCCCTTGCCCAGACACTTGCCCCCTACTGCCCCAGAGCCCAGGGATCCAGAAGGAGGAACAGCCTGATGCTCAGTCCCAGGCTTGCACAGTTTCCTGTGTGCCACCCTCTCCTTCCCTCAAGGCATGCTGGGAACTGCAGCTGCCGGGAACCCTCTCGCTCCCTCCCACTCCTCCCAGCAGTGTCTTCTGAGTGTGATCTGGGCTCTGCCAGGTCCAGCAGCCACTAGTGGCGGCTAGCAGCACTGCAGGCCATTTCTGTGAGGGAAAGGAAATTCTGCATGCACAACATTCATTTCTGCAAAATTCTGCATTGCGTAGTGACGCAGAATTCCCCCAGGAATACCTGATGTACATCAGACAGTTCATAGTCAGTGGGCTTGTATGACCGGCTCACACAAAAGGTGACTGAGCACACTCTAATTGTTTGTTGCACAAATCATGAAATTAGCTATCTGTCAGATTCAGTAATACAAAAGGTATGATCTTTGTTGGGACCTCCAAGGCATGTATGTCTTTAGAGTCTTTGGAGACATGGGCACCTGGAGTGATTTCTCAAAATGAAACTCAGTTAAGTAAATTAAAAAAAAAATCTGTATTTTAGTGTTTCTCTTAGGGCCTAGTAGAAAATACTGTGCAATTCAATAATTTAACATGCTTGCATAAACAAAGATTCTGAAATGAGAAAAAAGCACAACTTAATCTTCAGTGTGTAGAAATAGTTAGATCTTACCTGTTATCTACACTATCAGTATTGTTACACACAAATCAAATAAATGCTGTATATAATTGGCCTTTATGGGTATGTCTACACTGCAATAAAACAGATGTGACTGGCCTGTGTCAGCTGACTTGGGCTCAGGCTGCAGGGTTATAAAATTGCAGTGTGGACGTCCCCTCGTAGGGTCCAAGAGCCCAGGTTCCAGCCCAAGCCCAGCATTTGCACTGCAATTTTATAGCCCTACAGTCTGAGCCCCAGGAAGCTATGTGGGTGTCTTATTGCAGTGTAGACCTATCCTACGAGTTACTGAAAAAATAACCGTCTTGACCCCAACACACAGGCTACATCTACACTCCAAGCTAGGGGTGTGATTCCAGCTCATGTAGACGTTCTCATGTTAGGTATCATCTGTGTGTTGGGGTCAAGAGGGTTATTTTTTCATTGTGCCAGAAGAGTATTTGCAAATATGGAACATTAATAAACTGTATTCATGGAACTTGATTCAGTCCTTGTTACATGCCTTTCCATCGGCAAACCTCTACCTGGAGGGGACAGTTGCAGTGCCATGGGGGGCCTGCATCCTGCTAGGGTGGTGGGAGGGTTGCAGTGAAAACATCACCTGCGTTTCCAAGATGTGGTATTGCTCTTGGGGCAACGCTGGTACAGGGAGATGCAATTTGCACAGTGAGCATTGATAGGGGTAATTAAGTCCCACTGTTTTTACTTTGTATTTAACAATGTCTCCTCTAAATGAAAACTGTTCTCCTGTTTTTTAAATGATGTTTCTGAATATCCTTGGTTTTGCACAATTGCAATTGGCAAAAATACTGAACGTTTATCAGTTTGATACAAGAACATTTCCTGTAAAACATGTTTGTCTTCCAGTTTGAGCTTTCAGCTTCTGGCTGCATTCTGCTGAGATCTATGAAATTTGCTTGTCTTTAAAGTCCCAGACAGTAAAGCTACTGTATGGAGTTGCAAAGTCAGGAATAAATAGAACACAAATACGGCTTTAGTGCTTGTTAGCAAATAAATTGTTGTTTGACAGGCTGCGTTTAATTTCACTGGTCTAAAATTCCAATTGAAGATTGTAGCAGAACAAAATGTCAGTATTTATATTGAAGAAAGAAAGGCCATGACTCTACACTATGATCAGCACAGGTGGACTACTGCACCTGGGAGACACTTTATTCGCTTCATTGGGGATCTCTATTGATGCAACAGTTCCCCTGTTCAGATCCACAATGCAGAATCTGGGCCTGAATTGGCAGTTGCTGTTTTATGTGTTACAGTTGTTTGCTTCACGGTATATGAAAACTGAATTAAATCTTATCTAATTTTAATAAAAATTTCAGCTTTTAGGTTTTGCATGTGTTCCAGAGGGAAATTAAAGGTGATTTTTAAAGATTGTTTATATATGTATTCATAGTGATTTGGGATCTTAAATAATTGCTTTTGTTTTCAACTAAAAAATTACAAGAACATTTGTTTACGTGTTAAAACAGAATTAGACAAAGCACTAGAAAAAATGCATACATAACAGCCTTACAGAGAGCTGGATCATATATGTGACCTAAATCATTTTCCACTCTTTCTGTGATTCTGCATTAAAATGAAGATTTTGAAAAGGGTGCCCCTCCTCCACTTATTTCTCAAGTTCAAAGTCTAGTAGAGCTGTGGTGCAAGTGAAGTTTCCTTTTCGCAGTGAAGGCCAGTGCCACCTAAAATAATGCCGGAAGGCGCTGTTTCAGGTACGGTAATTTGTGGTGATATCACAAAATCCTGAACTCAAAACTTGGCAGGCAAATGGCGAAGGAGCCAGGTTTCAAATACTTGATTTTAAAATTAGCTGTTTTCAATTTTGTGCTTTGAAACTATATCCTTTTCTTTGCTTGCTGTTCAACTCTCGAATCTTGATCAGACTATTACATCTAGGGGGCTTTCACTCTTCTCGCAGAAGTGTGTATTAGGAGTAACTCCACTGAGTTCAGTGGAGTTACACTGGTGTAAAACTGATTAATAAATTAGAGAATTAAGCCCAGCATCTGTACATTTGCAAACCTCTGTTCTTGTTTTAGTGCAATAGATTGATTAAAGTGGTCCTCTTAATAGGATAAGAAGGTACTCATTATGTTACAGAAATTAGGTAGCTGGAAATAGCAACAGTATAAGAAGCTCTTTCTGAAGTAAAGAAGTCTGATATGACAACGAATACTTACCTTGCCAGTCATGTTGATTTTCAGCTAAGATTTGTATGGTAAAACATAAAGTATATCAAAATTTCACATGCATGACTTCTTGCAATTCAAATGGAGGTATCTGTTTTTTGTGATAGCTAATGGCCTTTCCTACTCTTGGAACTCTGTGAAATAGCTGAAATAGTTTTCTAAATGGAGTATACTAATCAGTATTGTAATGAGCCCCGTGTTTAAGCACTTTTAAAGAAACGGACCAACCCTCCTCTTCCACCTGTAAAAAAAAACAAAGAAACAAACAAAAAACCCAAACAAGAATCTGCTTAATTAAGTAAACAGTTTCAAAGCCCCATGCTAAGTAATTTTCCAGTGACTACTTAAACTGGAATGACCTCAGACCGAACCTGTTTTGTGCTGTAGTTTCATTGTTGAACTGAAAACTGTAATATAGGAGAAGAGGTATAGGGAACTGTCCCTTTAAAAGGATTTTAATGACATTTATAGCGTGCAAAAAAATAGTTTGCAATTAGTCAGTATGCAGCCATTAAAAGTTGGTTCTACAAATAGTGAATGTTCTCATCAAAAGTCAAATCAAAATGAAAATATAGCTACTCTTAAGTTCCTTTTATGCATAGAATGCATAAGGGCTAGAAATACTGTAGTAATCACCACACAGAGTTAAGCCTGAATGTGCTCGCTGACTTTTCTGCTGCATCGTGCCATCCATTTTATTAATCCCTTAATGGCCTGCTCCAGCAATCTTGTTTCCGTGTGTATGACTATAAGAAAATTTCCCCCATAACAAGTGAAACAAAACACAAGAGAACTTTCTCAGCTTCTTGGAAGCAAAGAATATTTGTTTGTTTTTAAATAGTGCCCTAAATGTACCTGTCTCTGCTGTACAGGGGTTAAAATGTAGCAAAATAAGGAGGCAGTAGGCAAAACTTAATGAAGTACAAAAGAGTACCTAATAGAGTAGGGTGTGATTTTTCTAGTGGTGATGCCTGCAGTTGTAATGCTATCTATTTGGGTCACCATCCTGTAATGTAACCCAAACTGAGCAACATGAACTAATAGTCGTACTTATGATCTTCACCCTTAAAATTACATTAACTTGTTGATGTCTCTTTGCTAATGAATAGGACTGCTTAGTATAAGTCTTAATATAGGTTTAAGACTTTACTCATAAAACCTTTAACAAAATAACTTTTGACAAGTCCAAGTGGTGATACTGTATTTTATGGTATGTTTGGGATGTGAAGAGGCACACCATATATGGCTAGGTTCCATTTCCTCATACATGAGGCTGAAAATCTGAAATGGTGAGCACCTACAACTTCAGTGTAGTAATATTCGTGCACTCGGTACCTGTGAAAATCTGGCCCATTGTATTACTTTTCATATGTAATTTGATACTTTTAATTATATGTGTATTCAAAGTTGTATCTCTTTATAAAATGTACTTTTGCCTCTCAAAATCTAGCTCCCTATCTTAATGTTTAGATCCGGGATGGGGAACCTTTTTTCTATCGGGGCCATTAACCCACAGAAAAAATCACGCAGGCCACACACAGCCCTGCGGGGAGGGGGCAGGCACAGAGACTCAGGGTTTCCCCTAGGCTCTGGGGTGGGGCCAGAAATGAGGGGTTCAGGGTGCAGGAGAGGGCTTTAGGCTAGGGTTGGGGTGTGGGAGCGGGTAAGGGCTCCAGCTGGGGGTGTGGGCTCTGGGCTGGAGCTAAGGGGTTTGGATTGCGGGAGGGGGATCAGGGCTGGGGCAGGGGGTTGAGGTGAGGGTGTGGGGTCTGGGAGGAAGTTAGGGTGTGGGAGGGGGTTCCGAGTTTTGGGGCAGAGAGTTCAGGGTGTGGGCTCTGGCCAGGCAGCGCTTACCTTAGGCGGCACAGTGGAGCTAAGGCAGGCTCCCTGCCTGTCCTGGCTCTGTGCTGCTCCCAGAAGTGGCTGGCATGTCCTGTCCCTAGGCAAAGGGGCCAGGCAGCTGTATGCAGTGCAGATGCGGCCCATGGGCCATAGGTTCCTCACCCCTGGTTTAGATAGTCCCATTGCATTTGAATGAAATGCTATTTACTTATTAGTAAGTGTGTTTAAAAAAGATAAGATAAAATTCCTCAGTGTACATTCAGTACAAGTACTAGACATCCCGCATACACATGCAAAATCAAAAGCATCTTTAAGATGTTTAGTCCATTATCCTGTGGCCAGCAGTAGCAAAGATCCCATACAGGAGGACTCTTCAATGCATTGAATTCTCTGTAGTAGGTCTCAACAGCTCCTTGCAGAGCAAAGTAGTTTTTAATAAATAAATCTCTAGTGAGATTTTTAATAACTTGACAGGTGGAATTTCCTGAAGCTAGACTTTTGGAGTAGATTTAATGTATAGTAAAATGACTTCACTTTCCTCAGATACTTCCTTTGGAGGTGAAGGAGGCATATTTTAGTAAAAGAGCAAAGTTTGAGCATTTATTTGGAGACGAGGAAGAAGGCAAACATAAAGCCTTTAAAATGAGCCCCACTTGGAGCATGGGGGTATGAAAAGAGCCTTGCTCGGAAGTTTATGGGGGCTTTGCTCCGTTCCTGAGATTTGGCCCTTACTGTTTCCTTCTGTCCATTCTGGTCAGAAGGAAAACAATTTGTTTTTCTATGATGATTACCCAGTTTTGCAGATAAAGAATGACGGAGCTAAATTATAATTGAAATTTAGGGCCTGCTCCTGGAATACTTAGGACACTGTTAACTTTATTCATGTGAGAATTCATCTTGGGTTCATTGGCGCTATTCAAGTGCAAATACAAATACTTGTGTTTGCAGGATCAGGTCCTAATTCTGACCCTATGCTTTGCATAGTGTGTAGCCTTACTGAGTGAGCCTGTCTTGTCACATTAATTTCTGATGCTGTAGAAACAACTTTTTATGCTGCGGTGATGAGGACATAATTGTTCTACAATTTTGGTGCTCTGCAGCAGTGCCCATCTTAGGGTAGGGCAAGTGACTCAGCCTGGTATACTCTGATCACTGTATCATTCTTAGAAGAGCTGTTGGGACTTGCTGAGTTCACAGGCATTCTTATATGGTAAGCAGGTGTTTCCTTGTCTGACTAAATACCAGTCAGCTAGAGGCAGAATTTCTAAGGGCAAGACACAGTTATCATCAGGCTGATATTTGGCTCACATTGCATTTTCAAGACTATTCAGGGAATGGAGAAGACACAACATACTGATATATCTAACTAATTGTAAATCCTCATGCCTGGTCAAAACAACGCAATATCTTGATTTTTCAGAGGGGTTGAAATTGTGAGTTGAGGGGAAGCTAAAGGTACTAAGTCCCTTTGAAAAAAGAGGCAGAAGTGACTATTGATTGAGGGGGAGGGATAGCTCAGTGGTTTGAGCATTGGCCTGCTAAACCCAGGGTTGTGAGTTCAATCCTTGAGGTGGCCATTTAGGGATCTGGGGCAAAAATCTGTCCAGGATGGTACTTGGTCCTGCTGTGAAGGGAGGGGACTGGACTCAATGACTTTTCAAGGTCCCTTCCAGTTCTATGAGATAGGTATATATCTCTACCCTGATATAATGCTGTCCTCAGGAGCCAAAAAATCTTACCGCATTATAGGTGAAACCGTGTTATATTGAACTCGCTTTGATCCGCCGGAGCACGCAGCCCCGCCCCCCTGGAGTGCTGCTTTACTGCGTTCTATCCAAATTCATGTTCTATCGGGTCACGTTATATCGGGGTAGAGGTGTATCTCCATATAATAATAATAATAATAATTAATTATAAGGGAGAAGAGCACCTGTATCATAATGGAGATTTGGCCATTCCTTATTCCTAGATAATCCCTTTACTTTGACTCCAAAAGTCTTGGAGCCATCTGTCCCGTGCATCAGTAAATGGGATTTATTTTGCTGCAAGCCTTGGAGGTAAAAATGGGAGGCTGCTGTTTCAAGAAATAATGTGAGGGTTGGGCTCAATAAAAAAGTCTTGCATTTTATTTATTTTTTATTTGTGATTGTTATGGTAGTGCCTAAGGACCAACCGAGAATGGAGCCCCATTGTGCTCTTTTCTCTATCTATTCCCCTCCTGTTTGTACATAGACACCTACACACCAGCTTAGTAGCTCACATCCCCTGCCTGTATGTTACTGTCTATATTATAAATTCTGTTAGTTAAATCAGTCTATCAATAATAACTGCAAGTCACTCTTTATGTAAGGTCAAAAATTCACCTATCTTGACTGCTCTGACAGTTTTTTCCAGCAAATATTAACCAATTTAACCAGATATCAAAAATATCATAAGTCCTTCTCTCTAGTCAAATCTGGCAATGTTACATCAGACCATTTTTTAATTTCAGTCTTTTGTTATATTCTTACAGTGCCATAATTCCTGGTAATCACTCCTTTTTTATATACAGTTTTGATTCTTACACTAAAGTACTTTTATATTCAATAATGCTGAACAGTAACAACAAAATTATTTTTTCCTAGGTGTGCCTTGCAGTAGCACATTATTCCCAGCCAACAGATCTCCAGCTCCTTTTTGCATTTGAATATGTTGGGAAAAAATATCATAATCCAGGTAACCATGTAAATGTTTTTTTTTCTATTCTGTAATATGTGCATGTGTTCTAGTAAGGCTGGCTACTTTTAGCCAAAAGCAATGGCAAGAGTGTTTTGAAGTTTGCTCTGGAAGGTCACTTAAATTGGTTTACAGGCTGCACCTGAGCCCCCTAATTTCTGTGTCTAAATTAATCAGTGTGATGGTAATTCATTATCAAAACCAAAACCATCTTATCTTTATCCAAAACAAAACTATCCATACCAGCATGAGTACCATTATCTCTCATTCCATCCTTAAATCCTTCTGGTGTGTGTCTATATTGATACCCTGGACACCTAGATAATCCCCGTTCAGGCAGGTTTGTTTACCTGCCCTTCTCTTGGGAATAAGTGTCTCTTCTGGTGGTATTGCAGGAGGATTTTTGCAACTTGGGACTCCATACCTCCTTTCCTAGAGGCTTACTAGGTATAACCTCCCACTCAAATCTTCCACCACCCCTGCTGAGTTGGAGCACACCCTCTCTGCTCAAGGCCAGTCTCCAATTGAATCTTGTCAGTTAGGTAAGCTTGGAAAAGATGCCTTTGGAACTTGATTTCTAGTGTAATACTGCAAGGTCATTGCTAGTGCTCCCCAGCCAATACACAGCTAAAAGCTACAAATTCCATCACAGTAAGCCTGCAAATATGGGAAGTGCTGTAGATGTGATTCAGTAGCATTGACCATTTTATTTACTCTGCCATTTGCATTAGAAACAAATGATCTACTACTACAGAAACTGAATGGATGTCATGAAATTACAGATCCAAATTTTCAAACATGCTTAAAAGAAGTGTTTGCTCATTTCTGTATATGCTGCACAAGCCCCGTGTGCGTGCACAGGGAGAGTTTCATATGTTACAGGTGCAAGTTGCAGAAATTTGAAAATGGGCAGTTCTATAAAAAGGGGCTTAATTAAGGTCCACATCCTTCCTCCAGCTGCATAGTGCCCTAGTTAGCAAACTTGCAGAGAAAACCCCAGCTGGGAAGTGGAGAGGGGGAGTCCACCACAACCTCCTTAGAGCCACCTTTATCCCCTGCAGGAAATATCCATATGCCACGTGAGAAAGGAAAAGGGCCTGTGGCAGAGCTACACAAAGTGGGTAAAATAAGCAGTGTGCTAATGTTGCCCCTGTAGAGTTATAGTGAACCAGTGACCGTGAAGCTAGTGGTGTTGCTGCATGGCAGTGGCTTGGAATAGGGGGGCTGAAGAGCATTTCAGAGGGGGAAGTCCCACTGTACAGTGAGGCATGCTCTGTGGTGATCATGGCTGGGATTTCCTAGTCCTCTGGTCACTTTTCCAGTACTGCATTCTACCCACTCTGCACCCCTGCCTGTCCCGTAGAAAATGGAAGCTGCAGTGTTTGTCCATTATTTCTTCCCCTACTCTGTGCTTTTGCACAGAAGAACAACATATGGGTCATATTGCATTGTGTTTTCTTCTGCATTTTTACCACATGGATTAATAATATTAGTATTTCCCACTGTGAAAAGACAACACAAAAATCACACAGTTGAGCTTTTTTTCTCACCTGCCCTGAAACTACTGGAGTTTTAATCATGAAGGGGGGCAGGGGGAATTACTGCATGCAAATATATTTCACTGTTCTGATTTCAAGTAAAAGTTGAAGTTCTCCCAATCCCCTCCTGATCCCTTTACTCCCCCCGCTCCAAAAAAAATAATATTGTGAGCAAAGGGACAGATTCTTAAATTTATTGGGAGTTGGGCACCTAACCTGCTCAGACACTTTTGAAAATCCCACTAACTGCCTATATCTGCATCTCTAGGCACCTAATTGCCTTTGAAATCTGGTTCCAAATCTTTTGCAGGATTCTTAATGTTTTATGTTTTGTCTTTTAATGTGTGGGTGAATATAGAGCTTTTTAAATATGGGACTAATAGAACTGGCTTGACATTTTGGTAAGCTTCCTTGCAGGGTTTTGTCAGTGTGCATCAGTGCCCAGCCTGCAGCATCTCCTGCTGTTCCACTTCTGGGCCTACTGGACAGAGACTATCACTACTGGTACCAAGCTATGTGATGATTTTTGTGATATGCACAGATGATGATAGGACGAGGTTATCAAATTATTTTTAACTTATGACCTAGTCTCAAACTTTGACCAGATCTGCAGGAACTTGTCCATGTCCTATTTATTTTATAAAACATTAGGAAATAAAAAGAAGCATAAACAAATGATCTGGGCATCAGCATTATTTTTATGGCAGTGAGAGAAATTTAAAAGGACTGTTTTAGTATGAATTCTTGAACATAACTTTTTTCATGTTAAATTCTAATTTAAATTTCTTTAAGCCATCTGGAAACCAACAAAAAAGAAACCATCAATTTAGCTTTTGAGATGCCATTTGTTCAGGGGTGTAATCTCAATTCTCCCTCCCCCAACCTATTTATTTTACATAAAAGATACCATGGTGATTGCCATACTAGAAATTCGTGTATACGTAGATAATCAGAGAATTGGTAGAGGATTAAAGCTTTGGCCTATTTAAATAACTGTATACTGGGTGTTAATTGAATAGCCTTTAGGAGCATTACTACTACTTCTATCTTGATTTTTGGCATAGGCTTCTTTTGGAAAGCATAAAAAGAGCGAGTGCTTCAGTACCACTGAAAAGATTAAATTGTTGATGTATAAACAGCAGGCAAAGACTTACGGGGCAATGATATAGCCATAATCCTGCAGTCTGATCTGCTTGGACAGATCCTTATGCCCTTGCAGACTCTCATTATAGGCAAAAGAGGCTGCACATATGGATTAGATTATAAAACTGGGGCTAAATTTGTGTCATTCGTTTACAACTAAAATCAAATTTAACTCAGTTTCAAGAAACAAAACGTAATTCCACTGAGCATGGTCCACCTTCTTGTCATATAAGGAGAGAGCAGCTGAATTTAACTGAGTATCATGCTATAACATTCTAGCCTGTAGAACCAAGGCTGTTCTACATAACACCCATTAGGATGAGTAATTTATTGTGATAGGTTAGTAAGACTTAAACAATGTTTACCCTAGTCTTTGTGTTAACACCAAAAAGTAATCAACAGCCTCTTCCACATCTTTCCTGTTTGAAAGTAATAGCTTGCCTAGAAAGCAACCCCTGAAGAAAAACTGTTGAAACAGTGGAAAGGAAGACAAGGCAGCCCTGACTTGGAAGGGTTAGGACTCAATAATAGCTGATCTGTGCTCTGAATCTTTACTTTTAGTGGCAGATGGTAACTGAGCTACAAGAATAACGAACTTCTAACTTTTAACATAGAATTCCCTCTTTTAAAAAAAGAGTAAAGTATTATCGCTGTTAAATATTGTATGGGTGTGGTTTTGACATGTTTTAGAGGGAGACCTCATGAGTTAATGTGACACTTTTGTTTCCAATTTCCATTATCCCTAAACCTCTGTTTTGCAGAAACTGACACAGCACAGTTTTTCACTGCTCGGTCTGTTGAAACAGAAGGAAAGATACACTTGTCACTCTTGCATATTGCCAAACAGCACCACTACTTGTTAATCTTGCAAGTGGCAACACCCCTTTTAATAGAGAGACTCACCTACCTTTGTGTGGGAAGAGATAGCACTATAGCTATTTGCATGACAAAGAGTTGAAAGGGATGATTTTAAAAATCTTGCATTGATTATTTTCCCTTTCCTAGCAACAGTAAATGGAATAGACCCAGGAGGCGGGGGCAGCAGCAGCGGTCAACAGACTCCTTTATTTGAAACTTATTCTGATTGGGATAGAGAAATCAAAAGAACAGGCGCATCAGGATGGAGAGTTTGTTCAGTCAATGAAGGTTACATGATATCTACTTGGTAAGTTTAAAGAAAAAATGAAAAAAACAAGCTGATTTGACTCTGGCATCACTCTGGTGCTCTAGTAGCTGTGGGAGAGATCAGATACTTTTAGGAAAAAAACAGCTGTATTCTGATGAGAGATGAGTGTTTTATAGAAAATTCTGAATCTTTACAAAGGTATCTAAGGCAGTCTCCTTGAAGATATGCCACCAGAGTTAAAGCAACTTTACTATCTTGTGGATCCCATAGCTAACTAATATATTCATATCAAATTAAGTGACAGAAAAAAAAAATATCAAGGTTTGTTTTTACTGTATTCTTCATAGTTTTTATCCTTCCGGTACAAACAGTTATTATTGGTTAAATTAACACAGATGTGCATGCCTGTAAAAGAAATATTAGCAAGATTTGAAGTTTTATAACAGGAAATGAGTAAAATAATGTGATCAGTTTGACCAGCACTGACTGTTGCTGCTAAAGTGCTTCTGTACACACTCATTTATCTCTGTGGCTCTTTTTTGGTCTCCATCCGGGGCTGGTGCACAACAGCACTAAGACTGGTAAACTACCAATGCAGCAAGTGGTACTGTGGATTTGACTTCCTGTTTGGGCCAGATTTTTTTTGGCATGCTTTTAGATGTTTTGGCTGGAGGTGGGGAGAAGTATGTCCCTCTTTGCCCTTTCCCCCAACACATACACTGCTGCAGCTAAGGATGGAGTGCAAAGGTTGTATGTTTTATTTTTCCTCCTAGTATCCAAGCAGTTGCAGTGGTGGGACCTAAGAGTGAGTGGCCCATCCACGATAATACCAGAAGTGCTAGTATCATGAGTGACTCACTAGGCACATGCAGTCAGCATTGCTATCGCTATACTGTGATAAAATTATAGCCTGTATAACTTGGATTGTCATTTTGTGGCACAGGTTATTATGCACGAACACACCTTGTAATGTCTTCTAGATTGTATCCTTTTTATTTCCAGAAAAATAGATAAAACACGTGAAAGAAAAATGACTTATCTGTGTTGTATTTTTTCCCCCCAAGCCTTCCGGAATACTTTGTAGTCCCATCTTCCTTAGCAGATCAAGATCTAAAGCTCTATTCTTACTCTTTTATTGGAAGACGAATGCCCGTAAGTGTGATCTTTATTCTGTTGCTGATCACTGTTTATATTCATGACAGTGATGTGTATGAGTGAACATGTTTTGTATATTGTATGTAGATACTCATGCTGTCAGGCAATACTAACAAATTATCTTTTTCTGTTAGCTTTGGTGCTGGAATCACTCTAATGGGAGTGCTCTTGTGAGAATGGCCAACATTAAAGATGTATTGCAACAAAGAAAAATTGATCAAAGGTAAACAATAACCTAGAATAATTTCTTAACCAGACATGTATAATATGAGGCAAATAGTGCCTGTATGGGATACTTAGCTATACTTCATACTTGCGATGAGGGAGCCCCAAATCAGAATATCCTATAGCCCACTCACATAAGCGTTGCAGATTCGAGTTCAAATCCCTTCTCTCTCTCAGGTGGAGGAGGCACTTGAACTGAAGGTCTCCCACATCCCATGTGTGTACCCCAACCATTGAGCTAAAAGTTGAGGGAGCTCCTCCTCCTCCTTAACCCCCCCCCCACCATTTTGAGAAAGCTCATCGATAGGCACCCAGTGTGGTAGGTGAGCTGTGAGCACCCTTGCCAGATCAGGCCACACAGAGTGGGTAGGTGGAGGAAATCCTGTATTTCCCTAGTTTTTGCATCGTTCTAGGCCTTAGATATCCAGATACCAGGCATGGGGCTACAATGCCACACTCAGAAGCAGAAACATAAGTGCTAAGATAGCTTTGACTGCAAAAATTTAGTGGCCGAGCGAGTGTAGTCAGCCAAGCAGGGTTTTTTGAATCCTAGTGGGACCTGATTCTGGGATTTAGGTGCCTAAAGTGATAGTTAGGCACCTAAGTCTTTCTGTGAATCTAGCCCTTAGTACCTTGCAGAAATTCACACCTGCTTTCAAGATGTGGGTTGGGTATTTGTTTGGGTATTTTTTTTTTTGGTCTGTGTTTTAATTTGTTGGAAGACTTTGTAGACCTTCTGTTGCAACTGTTAGTGTATTTTTATTAACCTTGATTATAAAATTTGTCTCAATATACATGGAAAAACAAAACCAGACATTTAAATAAAAAGCAGAGTTGGGCCTCTAGTCCGCGTCTCTATTGGCATACACTTTTATATGCTGCTTTTGTATCATAGCTATTTTCAGAGCTATTGAACACTGAAAATTGACTATAGATCATCAGTTATTTAGCTTTCGTAATTGAGATACAATGTCCCTCAAACTTTTACTTCACATGTTGGGGTTTTGGTGGTCTAGTGATAGACATAATACTTGAATCATAGCTTTTCATCTTCAACATTACCTAATGCTTATGTTATTTGCTTCAGTTTCCCTGACTGTAAAATTAGGTTATAGGTTATGTAACTTTCTCAAGGCTGTAGAGAAAGCTGGTGCCAGAACCAGGATTAAACTGAGGAGTTTAGGCTTCCAGTCCTGTTCACAGATCACTAGGCCAGGTCACGCCTTATATACACTGGAATATATTACAAGAAATACCACCTAGTTGAATACCACCTAAAGGCTTTGTTGCTTACCACTTCTGTCTATGATAGCTATTCCTTATAGCTCTTTAACAATGTACTGTTTTCAAATTTTCAAATTAATTTAGCTCATGTCTCAACAATAATGGGAACTGAATGTTTCTGAAATGTGTGTTAACAATTCTGCCTCCACATAGCATTCCATATGACCAAAAATGCATGACGTGTATTATAGCTGAATGCTAATCAGATGCTTGTACTCTTCCATTTTGCTGTTTGAGCAAATAGCTTTGCTATGTAAGATAGCTGCCTTTGTAACTACAAGGAAAACCTTAATAATAATAAAAAAAAAGGAAACTGGGCACCTATTTTTAAGTGCTTTCAGTTGCTTGCACTTCCCTGTATTCTAAAAGAACTTAATTTGAAAAGCTTTCCTCCATGTCCAATAATACAGTTTTGGGGTTTTTTTGTTAGGATTTGTAATGCAATAACTCGAAGTCATCCACAGAGAAGTGACGTTCATAAATCAGATTTGGACAAGTGTCTGCCTAATATCCAGGAAATCCAGGCTGCATTTATCAAACTTAAACAGTTATGCGTTAATGGTAGGTCACAATATCATTCGTCTTCTGGTGGTGGGGTTTTTGTTTGTTTGTTTTTGAGGCATTGGGGGATATGGTTTCACGAAAGCAATGTGTCAAACTTTGTTAGGAAGCAACTAACTTACCTGGGATTGAAATTCTATATAAAGTGCGTTCATGTGTGTATATTATAATATAGCTTCTGTAGATCTACAGTCTCTTACTCCTCTTTGAGACCTAAGGTATAATCGAGCATGAGGTAAGCACATAAAATAGTCTGTGTACTTTTCTGAGGGATGGTGTACTAAGTGCCTTCAACTGCAGATTTAAAGGCTTGTGGAAAATTTATGGGCAGCATAGCTAAGGGTAACAAAACTAGCTTAAGTAAATGTCTATTTAAAAATGTACCCAGACATTCCTACTCTTCTTGCTGCAGAACCTTTTGAAGAAACAGAAGAAAAATGGTTATCCTCACTGGAAAATACTCGTTGGCTAGAGTATGTCAGGTACGTACAGATGTTATGACTAGAAAGTAATCATTAATAATGTGTCCTTAATTTTTCACCAATGTAAATATGCAATAAAACAAATACAGATGGGATTTGTCTTTGGTAAAATGAATGAGATAAATATACAGGGATTCTCAAGGTTTACACACTTAAACATTCTGTGTCTGTGTTTACCTGAATCCTGAAAAGACATAAGTGAATGCTTAACTTTAACTACTTCAGTGGGACTTGTATGCTAAAAACCAAGCACACACACAAATCTTTGCAAGATCAGGACAATAATGGGCACCAGGACAAATGTACAATTAAGAGGTATTTCTGTGGTACTACAATACTGTTGGAAACAGTTGAGATTTTTATATTACTTGAGTATATATGATTTGGGATGAGATTTTCAAAAGTGCATAAGTGACTTAGGAGCATAGATCCCAATGAAAGTCACTGGCATGTGTGCTCCTAAACCCCTTAAGTATTTTTGAAAATCCTGTCCTCATTTCTTAGAAAATGTGCAATATCTGTAGTCTTAATTGTTAAATTAAACCACTTTTTCTTTTTGCCTAGATCATTCCTTAAGCATTCTGCTGAACTTGTATATACGCTGGACAGTAAGCATGTCTCAGTAATTCTGCAAGGTAATATAATTGTATAGCATGTTGTAATTGTCATGATTGGTAGGTTGGAATGTTAAAGCGTGGTTTGGTAAACTACATTTGTGATCTGTATACTTTACTGAAGTGTTGAAAGGCAATGATTTAAAATATTTTCATTTAATAAAATTCCCTCCCTATAGTTGACTGTACCTGGATTGTAACAGAGCCAATAGTATCTGGTAATATTCCCCTTCCCCTCCTCCCTTTCTTTTTGTCTGATAATGCACATTTGATGTGATCAGATCAAAACTGTAGACCAGTGAGTTTGTAGATCAGAATGTTTGTCAACTCTAGCTACATTATCTTGGCATGTGATGTTGTCTTGGTCATTCCCCAGATCATGTGCTACTTCTAAGAATTACTTCAGTGTCGGGCAGTGTTGATTCACTGACTCTAAAATTCCTTCTGGAGGTAGTAATGCCAGAAATGGTATTTAAAATAGTACTCCATACCAATTCAGACTACCTCTAGGTCAAAAAGAGAGTTTGGAAGCTCTCCATTAATTTGGATTCCCTCCATTTCAGCCCATCTCAAATGGTAGGCATCTGATTTTTTGGACAAACACATAGCAGGTTATTCTTGAGTAAGGGTTATTCACATATCAGTACTGTATATAGTTGGGAATCTTAACTATAGTGTGAGGTTCACTGAGATAAAGTTTCTGACTATATTGAAACACAACAGTCTCGAGATAGTGAATTTCAAAATACACTAAAAGGAGAACACCAATCCAACTTACCAATTTCTGCCCTCTGAACTCTTTAATTATATACACATATACATATTCAAATGCTGTTAATGTTTTCCACAGAGGACGAAGGACGGGACCTGAGCTGTTTCGTAGCCTCCCTCATTCAAGTAATGCTGGATCCCTATTTTCGGACAATTGTTGGATTTCAGAGCCTGATACAGAAGGAATGGGTCATGGCAGGATATCAGTTTCTAGATAGGTGTAACCACTTAAAAAGAGCTGACAAAGAGGTAATTATGTTGTTTTGATAGCTAGATCACTTGCATGCAGTGAAATGACTTGACCCCATAAGCTAATGTCCAAAATTTTAATATGAAATTTTTCAATACTTTCTAAAGATAGGAAGCTAATGTATACAAAAAGAATAATCATTAATCAGATGAATCTCCTTTTTATCCTCAACTGTTGTATAAGAATCATTAATACACTTGGTGAAATCAGATGTCACTGTTGATCATGTTAGACTTGAAAAGGCTTATTCTGTCTTATCCCATGTTTTACAATAATTAAACCATTGGGTCCCAAGACTTTGACCCAGCAAGGATCTCAGGAGCCTCTTTTCTACAGCACCTGTTCATTTCCTCACCCCCTTTTTTACATACAAAGCCAAACCAGTATGCGTCAGCAGTTATCACAATATCCATCTGATAAAGAAGCATGTGAATCAAAGTATATAGTCTGTTCTGCAATTTTCAAATTGCAATCTATGGCTCACTTGGTGGTGGTTCACGAATTGGTGGATGGCGACATGGTACCTGGCTTTGGTGGTTTTCAGACACTTCTACGGTATTCCAGGCGCTACACTGCAACAAAGAGACTGGGGGCCTGTAAAATCAGCTGGAAACAAGGGGGAGCCAGCCTAACAGTGTCTCTTGGGGTGGCACTCAAGGAGAATAAAAAGAAAACCCCCTCAGGGATTGGAGCCACTAGCAGGAATAGAGCTGCCATGCACCAGCAGCAAACATGTCTAGGAGCAAAGGAAATAATGCAGTTAGGCAAAAGAATAGGAAAAAAGACAACCCAGGCTCTGGAAAATGGGAGAGAAGAGCAGATGAGATTGCAAGAGGTTGAAAAAATAAAGAGCAGAAAGCGACAGCACAGTTAACTTCTTTCCAGACACTCATTGCACTATAGACAGAAAACATTCATTACTTTCCCAATACTTTGTCATGCATAGGATTACTGTATTTGGAGCAAGGGTGTTTTGTAATCATGATCCACTGAGATGTTCTTTTGAGATGAATCTTGGTTCACTCAGCAAAAAAAAGTTAGGAAATATCTGAAAGGAAAAAGTTAAATAAAATATTGCTAAAGCTGAAAAAATGTATATAAACGCCTCTTGGAATTTCCTCTCCGCCTTAGCAGCTGCATCCAGTGGGTTTTTTCTTTCTGTAGTATATTTTGACCTCATTAAAGTTTTTTAATGGAAATTAACATTTTTTACGACCCATAGAATCAATGGTTTTAATGCCAGAAGGGGCCATTTATGATCATCTAGTTCACTTTTGAATAGCACAGATCATACAGTTTTACCAGGTGGTTCCTGCACTGAGCCCAAAACCAAGGAAGAATAGTAAAAAATAGGTATTCAGTTAGATTTTAGATAGTTTAAGCTACTCCAGATATCATTAAGCTCATCTTAATTTATCTGCAACCCCACAACCCAGACCGTTATTACCAAGATTTGGAGTGGCTGCTCTGAGCAAATTCCAGTATTAATTTATGGCTTCAGAGCACATTTTAAATTTAAAAAGAAACCAACCATCTTTTCTTCTTTCATAGTTCAGCAAAGATGGGTCATTTGTTTTGTAAGCTAAACTTCAACTGAATTGTTATGAAAATAGACACAATGATTCTAAATGTGGCTGGAAAGAGACCTCCCCTTTCCAAGTACTATAATTTACAGGTCACATCTTCCTGAGGTTTTGTTACAGAGAGGTTTTCTGATTGTACAAGTAACAATTTAAATCTGTGTTTGAATGAGAACACAGACTGAGAAAAATGTAGTCTTCAAAATATTTACTCTTCTTCCCCCTCCCCCCTCACAAAATTTGGTATTTAAGTCTGGAGATGATGTTGACACTATAATTCCTTTGTACCACTTACAGTTGTTGGGCAACACATGAAATCAACCCGTTCTGTCACTTTGTTACTACAGTTTCCTGAGTTATCCGATTCATATAATCACATATTCTATCATCGTGAGGGTGAAAATCCCAAACTTGGGTATTGGGTATTTGTTTTATAGATTCTATGTGATTTCTGTTTAGCTACAAACAGCTTCCCTATGAGGAGCATACTAAATTTGTTGTTAGGTACCCTAATGAGGATGTTGGCGGTAACAAGTTGATAAGGTTTTGGCAAAGGTTATGTTACTTCTAATTACTGTCCATTTATTCTCAAGTCTCCCTTGTTCTTGATGTTTCTGGACTCGATTTGGCAACTGCTAGAACAATATCCATCGGCCTTTGAGTTTTCTGAAACATATTTGACCATATTGTATGATAGTACACGGATCTCATTGTTTGGCACCTTCCTTTTCAACTGTCCTCACCAGCGAGTAAAGCAGAGCACTGTGAGTATGAAGAAGTGTTACCCTTACCTTTAAAATAATTGATCTTAGGCCTGAGCCTTTCGCGGGGGGAAAAAACCACAATCTAAACTAAATGGCATTTATTCACTTTTGCAAAATGATGTCACATTTGCAACATGAGCAAAAATATTCAGTGCACGATGAGTGTTCATCAGATTTTCCCTGCAATGCTCTTTGCGTATACTGAAAATGGAAACGGTCTGGGGGGGGGACGGGGGACGGACTCTACTTACCTTATTTCTAAAATAGCATTATTAACAAGTGCTTCATCGTTTCCTTCATCTGTACTCCCATAAGAGTGCTGCATACTTGCAAGTGGGATTAGTATGCAGCTTCCTTTCATCTGCATGATAGACAGTGACTTGGATGGTATCTAAAGCTACAGACAAACTTTGAAATCTCTTGTGACATGGCCACATAATGATTTTAAAATACCCAATGACAGCTTTATAAAAAGAATGCTAAAAGTCTGAGTAATAGTGATCAAGTACTATTTATAAAGAAAGAGAGAAAAGCGGTGCTTAAACCTAAAAAGGACCTCTGATAGATATCTAAAAAAATTCCAACCTTCAAAGCAAGCACACACAAAAATGGGTGACTTGTATACACTGCATGCAGGGTAAAGAACAGTTTGTCACATGCATCTCCCAGGGTAGGACAAAAACCAGGAGACCTAAATGTTTATCAGACCACTCTTCTACAATTTACTTTGCTTAAAGAATCAATGACTCTTAGAACAGTGCAAGTAAATTCTAATATACACCAACACAAAAACAAAATTCTTTAACCTAGAATTAAGATTGTAAATATTTACCAGTGTGTTCTCAGTGCCCTCCTCCCCCGTTGTTTTCTCAAACACATAAGTTAGCATAGAAATAAAAGCTTAGAAGTTTCATTTTTAAAAGGAAATAACCACATTTCCATATTTAACGTTTATCATCAACTAAACATTAGCTGTGTCCAAGCATTGCCACCCACTTAAGTAAAAACCAGGATTTGTTTGTCCTCCTGCAGCGGTCACCTTGGTTGCCCTATCTACTTTGACATTTGGTCTACAGCCACCCACGCTGTAAGCCATGCCCCCTGCTCTCTGAGCTACATGCAATAATTAGATTTGTAAGTAATTAAATTAGTTTGTTTTTAATATGTCTGAATATTTCTTCTTGCAGGAATTCGCTATAAGCAAAAACATCCAGTTGGGTGATGAAAAAGGCCTAAAATTTCCTTCCGTTTGGGACTGGTCTCTTCAGTTTACAACAAGAGATCGCATGCTTTTTCACAACCCCTGGTATATTGGAAAGAGTGCACCATGTGTACAGAATGGGTCTGTGAAAACCTTTAAACGAACAAAGGTAACAGAATTACGTTGAAATCAAACTTCTGCCAATGGACTTCTTCTTTTAGCAGCTTAGTTACAATGCCATTATTGCTTGATGTCCCAGCCTATAGATAAGGCATTAAAAATGAATTTCTCTAGAGGTACAGCTCTCAAGTGTTGCACCATATGGCTTTCCGTGCATTCTCTGGTATGCTTGGGCTTACTGCCGACACAAGAGACTTACTGCATCACTGCAGCTATTGTGTGATATAAGGGTGCTTTGGATTAACACAGTTTTCCATATTATTTCATAGATCCTTAGTTTTTTTTCATAGACTACTGATTTGTTTCCATTGTTCAATATTGTAGAATTCAGTTAAAATTTATTTACAATTATTTTATTAGGTCATGAACAGTCAAATTATTTGCCATGAAAGCCACCCCAGTGATTAGACTCACAACTTTACTATGGCTGTGAAAGGATGCCTCACTTCTAGTCCCCCAGTGGAGAATTGTAGGCACACATGAACACCGCCAGCTGTAGCAGACTAAATCTGAGGAAAATTAACCATGTTTATTTCATATCTTTTTCTGCAGAAAAACTACAGCTCAACACTGAGAGGAATCCCCCCATCGTTAAAGAATGGGATCATCAACGAGCAAGAGTTTCTTCCAAGAAGAAATTCTCTGATACTAAAACTGAAACCAGACTTTCTTCAGCAGATGGGTAGCCAGACCAATAGCATGGAGCAGTATTTCAGAGAATGGTTCTCAAAGCCTGTCGACTTGCATGGTGTAATTCTACCCCGTCTGTCTGGAACACACATAAAACTGTGGAAACTTTGCTACTTCCGCTGGGTTCCTGAGGCCCAAATTAACAATGGTGGCTTCATCACTGCCTTCCATAAAATCTCTGTGCTGACAGACCAAGTAGACATGCTAAACCAGAGTCTTCGGCAGTACAAAAGCAGCTCTTCTTTGCAAGCGAACTGTTCAGAACTGGATCAAAGCAGGATGTACTTCAGAGCAAATGGTTTAAATGACAATGCAGGGACCCCAGATTTTCTCTCCTCCTCATTCCCATTTTCTCCAATAGGGAACTTATGCAGACGGAGCATTCTGGGAACACCCTTAAGTAAATTTTTAAGTGGTGCCAAAATCTGGCTGTCCACTGAGACACTTGCAAATGAGGACTAAGATATTGTGATGCTTAAACATATGGGGGGAAATCGCAGACCATTGTGTCTTCTCTTAAGTTAACACTGCTAACTGCGGCATCTGAAGCTGTAATAATTTTATTTACAAATATTACATACGTTTTGCACAAATATTTAAAAGCAAAGCAAATCATGCTTCAAATCGCACAATTTTGTTTTCAGTAGTTGTCATGTAAACTTCTTGTCTGGTTTCTGATGATTTCTTCTGTGTTTTCTAGGTCTGGCTTATTATGTAATATCAGCGATTTCACTCACTAATGCAAAGGTTGGGTGTGGTCACTAATCAGGTTTTCTTTTTGTTTGCAATGTCTGTTTTCCCAACTGTTGATTGAAGCTAATCTTTTATGTCAACACAGATTAGCAAATCAGATTGGTGAAAACAAACATCAAGGACATTTTGCATTAATGTAGCCATATTGACTGGCAGTTGTAGAAATCTGGGAACAAACTACTTTGTCACAGTACACGTGTAGTAAGGACACATTTATATGCTTCCATACTATCTTTCTGTGACTTGGTTTACTTAGTGTATGTTGCATTGGTGCAGTGTGTACTGGTTTTTGTTTTCAGTTACCCTTTAGAGAGACTATTCAATTTTTGTTCAATGTCATGAGCTTGCATTTAGTTCACAGGAACTGACTTCAGGACAATATGCACTGTTAACCTTAAAATGTTCACTGTAGAGAATAATATTGTAGCCTTAGAAGTGCCTTTAATTGGAATGAAATATTAGTAAGATGTGTCTAACGCACCATGAAACATATGTCTTTCAATAGGTTAATGAACTGCCCACTAATGTAAACATAATTTAATTCATAAAACAAACTCTGGTAATCACCAAAAAGCCAATTAGCCTTCTGAACAGCAGAAACCTTAAATGACAATATGCAAATTAGCAGGGAAATTTTCTCTAGACTAAAACAAGACTGATTTCCTGTCAGTCCCAGAAAATAAAGAACCTTACCACTCCTAAAACTTTGTTTCTTAAGTGTCCGTTTATAGGAGTGGAGGTTGTGCTGGGAAAGTCCTCCCCCCCCGCCCCTTGACACAACTGAACTAACTACAAGATTAGTTAGGGATGTATTCTTTTGGCTTCCTTACACAATCTATTTTTTTTTAAAGTATTTCTGAAGTTTTTCCCACCAAATTTAAAGATAAAGCAGATTGAAAAATGAGAAATCATTTTTTGCCAAACAGCTTTTAAAAAAACCTTGTTTTGCAGCAGGCAAGAGCTGGTTAGGAATTTTCCCATTTTTTTTGGTTGAAGAAACATTACTTGAAGCTGGGCAGAACACTTCAATCAATGTGCCACAATATTCTAGTAGCCAATTTTTTCCCCCCCCCCCAGAAGGTCTGGTTTCTGCAAAGTCTTCCTCAAAATAGCTGAGATATACTAGAATAAGTAAAAATTACTCAAAGTCTGTTGGAACAACAGGTTGGCTTTTCTGTTATCTTGGGCCTGATACTTGATATACAAGACCTCAACCTGTGTGCTAATTTTTGGTACCATATATTAAAATTAATAAACCACTTTGACTGTTTTTATGGTATGAGTAGTAAAATAGATTTCCTAAAACGGTTAATGCTCATAAGAGTCCATTTTAGAATTACCAAAGTTTGGTGAGTAAATTACTTTAAGTATTTGGGGAAAACTGTGTTAATTTTTACATTTTAAAAAAAAGAGTACAAGAACTACTTGTGTAAGGATTTCTAGCTTGTGTTTTCAGTTCATACAATAATCTGTATTTTACATGATACAGATGTTCTTGTTGGTAAATACTATGCCTTTAAAAAAGCTGCCTAAATCTCTGTTTACCAACCAGAGCAGGGTAGTTTTCAGAATCTGGGGGCTAAGCAAGCACAAGTGGTGTGTTATGCTAGTTAGTGGTATCCAGGTTACTCTAAAAATCTGTTGTTTCATCCTTAGGGTCTGATTCTGAGTACTAATCACCCCTATGGATTTGTTTTAATGTATGGTTGAAAGGCTGTTGCTAACAATGTATAGTGCAGGACCTGCCCAACTGTGTAAACTAATACATTCATGTCCCACTGTAAAAAGCTGCCTTACTGACAATACCGACTGCTCTGAACTTACCTAATGGCCCTTATGTCTTGCAAGTAGCTCTGTGGACTGAGTACATATCTACAGCTATCTTCCCTACACACAAGCTCACATCTCTTTAAAGTCTTGTTGGCAATTTTAAAATTAGGTACTATTAATACCATTAGTGTTTTGTAAGAGTAGAAAAACTATAAACAAGCTTATTTTTATATCATTTGTTTTCTAACCACATGCACTGCTTTGGTTGATAGTAGGCTGTTGTATCGAGATTATTTTGCTAGATTGTAACAATATTAAGAACATACCTAGTGAGATATGAAATGCTGGTTGATGTGGTCAAAGAACAACTCTAATGCCTTTAGCTACTGCTGATGTCAGAAGTCATGGTAGTGCAATGTCTTTCAGTGAATTGCTGCCATGTACCAAAGAAATGCCTACAAATTTAGAAACCTACTGAAGTGAGTGTGTGTATTTTTTTTTTTAAACATGCAGGTAAAATACCACTCTAATATTAAACCACCTTTGTGCTTTTAATGATGTGTGTTGTGGGATCAAAGGTTTTGGCTGTTAATCTCAGATGGAAAGATATATTAAAACCAAAAAATTTCTAATCTTTTTATTTAAGGAAAGGATAAAATGTCAATCTACATCCAACAAGAGACTGAACTGGTTTCCTAAATCCTTTTGGGCAATAGATTGCTAATGGTGTTGCTGCAGCAGGTTACAGAGTTGACCATTTTAATTGAAACTAAAACCTTTGTGCCTAATGCTGATGACTTACTGAATAAAGTAGAATTGCCAGGAGGAATACAAAACCCTGGCACTGAGGTTGTGAATGTGAAGTAAATTAGACTGTTAATAAAAGATCATACCTTTCCACTGTAATTCTGTTTATTTTACTGATTTAATAAAAATGGTGCAGGAGTAGAAGAATCTGTAGAAAGATTACAAAGCCGTATTTGTTCTATGTAGCCCATCTTATTTTTTCTTTCTTTCTTGATTTGAGAATGTTGTGCCATTATTTGTGTGACCTTTTCAAGCTCAAATAACCTACTTTGGGTTAGACATAGAGAGAGGGTGTGAAGTAACTTTGTTTTGTTGCCATCCTTATTGAGGCAAGAAAGAACTTTCTTGTTACTGTTTTGCCCTAGATGAAGGAAGTAATCTCTGGAGTTGTGGATTCCCTATGCTTACTACAGAAAATACCCAGTGTATGTACTGATGTAATATGTAGCCCTCTAATGAGCTGCAAATTTGATTCAATATTGGGTATGCAGGTACCATAGCATCTGTCCCTTTAAGGGAATAATCATTTCAAGTCATGCTAATATATAGCATAAGGAGCAATACTATCCTCAAAAGCATCAATCACAATGGACAACATCAATCATTACATCTCCTGTACTCCACCCCCCCATAAACTGTCACTGTTAATACAGAAAGACATTTTAAAATCTTCTCTTAAAAGCTTACAATAAAATTATGTCTGAGTTGGTAATTCTCCAGTAGTATTATCACCTTAATTCTTAGTAAACTGAACACTTGCAATCCCTTGTCCATCTCCCCATTAGCTAGTAACTTGTCAATGTAAGGAAGTAGGATGGCTGGTGTTCGTCTCATGGGCAAGTATACTTAATGGCATTTAACTCTAAAAGATCAGAATTTGCTCAGCCAATTAAACCATTTTGAGCACCAAACAGTCAATTTGATGGCACATCTGTCTGTAAACAGTGCATCTAGTCACTTCCAAAATATCAGGGATTTTTCTAAATCTCAGAAGAAACAGCAGCATACAGTGAGCCCCTATCACCTGGTGAGCAGACTCAGTTTTAAGCAAGTCTGTAATTGTCTATAAATCAAAACTGGTTAATGGGAGCCATTACTACCTTCAAGCATCACCAAACTCAGCTCTTCTCATTGTCCCACTAGCCTTAAAATTTTAATATGCTGAAGGATTTCTCTCACATGGTACATCATCCAGTGGTGTGTAATTACTAGCTAGCTTTGATTTAATAAACCAAAAATATCAGTATAGCCATGGGGGTGTAAGGTGGCTACCTGAGTAATGCAGGCATGACCATAAGCTAGTTTGCTCATGCACATCTGCTCAAGATTGCAGATGTACCTTGAGCCAGAAAGAAAAGGGGGGGGGTAACATACAGATTAGATTGCAGGGAGGTGAAGGGAAGGATCCTCCTGTTTTTCCTACAAAACATGCTTTGAGTTGTGGCAGTTTGGGGCACATTTGATTACATTCAGACAGCTGAAATGTAGGCACAGCTGCCAGATTACCTTTGGTAGTTAAAATCCCCTATGTCAGCTCTGTTCTACTTAGAAGAAAACGTTGAGCTCTTTTTCCACGTTGGAGACCTGATTTACAGTAAATAAAACCTGTTCATTCTTTACCAAAACAAGCAGCTGGCTTACTAATTCTATTAGTCAGGACCTAATAAAAACATTTATCTAATGTCCTTGGTGGCAGGTTCTTAAAATAGGAGGCAACCATTAGCACATTTTATTTATTTATTTAAAAATAGTCAATTCTCCCCATACAACATGTTTGAGATAGTTTTATTCAACTTAGGCGTTTACTTTTAGCTCCAACTGCAGCCACATGACAAACTTCTACAGCAGCTCCCAGCTTCTTCAGTTCATCCAGCCAAATCATCTGTTTATGGGAGAGGCGATCATTGGGACCCTTAACTTCCACCAGCTGAAATGTTAATGTTAAAAAAAAATTAATCCTATGCTTAGGTTTAGGAAATGAAAGCAGCAACCAGGCACATAGTACCAGCTGTTTGGATAAGAGCATTCGTACCTTTCACTAGAAGAAGGGTTGTTTAAAGACTGCAACAGCTTCCCCTTACCTTTTAACAAAATTTGAATCCTTAGGAAAGCGATTAATTACAATAATTAACTTCCAGTGTTTAATCATCAGCCTGTGTACATAAGTTGTCTGTTAAAGGGCAGTTAGTAACTGGATAGATCTAAGTAAAAGTTATAGTAGAAAATCCTATTGGTCAAAGAAACAGACTCTGGGACCTGTGTGTCCTGAACAACCAAGTTAAAGTATTTTATATAATCCACAGTTCCTGGGGAACCTCCACATCTGAGCCACTTCCAGCAGAATAAACAAGGCCTATCTAGCTGAAGACCAACTTTAAATAGACGTATGTTCATGCAAATGTCCCAGACAGCTAGTTTTTGGAGTGATACCACACTTAAAAACAAAAACAAAAACTCCTGCAGCCAGGTTCTGGCCTATGTCTGCTTTTAGTTCCTCTTCCCCTGCCATTTACAAAAAAATAAATCTTAATGGTAAATCTGTGTTTAAAGATATCACGCAGCTTATCCCGTAGCAGCCCAACGCATCATTTTTTAACCTCTGTCCCCCCACCCCACCCCACCCCAGGGTCCCCTAGTTGCTATAAACCTAAAAATGCAATGCTGTATTACTGGTGGGTAAGTGCTATCTACAATAAATTGAACAGACCCTAAAACTATACCAAGTAATTTCTCGGTCAAGTAAAGCTTTCCTTACCATTTCTGGGAAGACCACAGTTTGGTGCAAAAGGGAAGTTTACAATCCACTCCAGTAAGCTCTCCCCACCTCAATTTACTTTTCACAACTGTTAGCCAGCCACCAGGTTCCTTACCAGACAAAATTATCTTTGCCTTGCCTCTCTCACTATATTCAAAATGGCTCTAACATTGTATCTGGACAAAACTAAGGCTTTTCAGTACACAGTTCTGGTGGAGGATCCCAGCAGGAAGATGAAAGGCTTCTCCCACTCTGGCAATAAAGCTGATGGTTGGAAGTTCTTGTTAGGCAGAGGGGCCCTGTACCCTTATGCACAGGAAGACTCATTGGAAGTATTTCAAGGCAGCTACTATGAGGCTGATGTACTTCAGAGGACATGACTTTTGGGTATAGGGTACTGAGAAGTGTTCTTTTATCAATTCCCTGCTAGTCACCTCTACTCAATCCAGGTGGTGTAGCAGAGCTACAGCACTTACCTATAAATTACTGTTCATATGCCACCAGTCTGGAACAGCCTTTGCTGATGGAGTGGTTTTCCCTTAGTATTCACCTGCAGTGTAGGTAATCTGGGGGGAGGGTTTATTACCCACCATACCTTTTCAGCTATGGTTAAAATTAACTCATAAATCCATACTAAACCAGCTGGCTTTGTAGGTCTTTTTTTTTTAAGCTCAGGGCTACAGAAATTCAGAATACAGAAATTAGGGCAAAGGTGACCCAATAATTCCAGACTGGTGTATGCAGATATCTTTCTTTACAAGTAAAAATTCTAGATTAGCAATGTTGGCAGAAAACAATTAGGTCCCCACAGCCTGGAGCAGGATGCTTGGTAATGAGGTAGTGTGAATTTCCACACAACAGGGCTACTCATGCCAACTTCTCTTGCATGTGCACAAACCAGAGCAACAGCAACCCAGTCCTGCATTGTAAATTACATTCCTTTAATACACGCCCTGCCAAACAGTACACGTTCAGCTACCCAGAGTCCCGTGGAAGAACTCTAGCAATGAACATTCTACCCAATGTCAGGTTTTTATTCCTCTGTCCTCCTGGGTGTTCACTTTACTCCTGTCCCACACCCACATTTTCATTTTTAAAGTAGCGTTTGATTACATACCAGTCTGAGTAAAAGCTGCAGAACACGCACAGAATTGTAACAGTGCCTTCTGAATTAGCAGAGCTATAGTCAACAGTATGTGTAGCGTTACCTGACCCGTCAGCATTACTAGACTGAAATTACATCATCTGTGGCCCCTGAACCATTTGGCATTCCTCCACAGAGACCTACTTGATCACTTAGTGCTGGCTCTCTTCCAACTAATAAACCATTAAAAGGCAAGCTAAAATGACATCAGTATTTTCCATATAAGCAACTGCTGCAGCGTTATGCATGCCAAGCTAGTCCACAGGTCTAGGAATAGCCTGTGGGCCCACTACAAAGAAAGTTTGAAGACCCCCTGCTATGACAGATGGAAGCTTTTCTTTTAGGATCAACTAAGTATTTCAATTTAAGTGTAGGAGAATATCCCTAGTATGCTGCTTTCCCGTCAAAGCTGGGAACATACCTTGAAGCGGTGCTCTTGCGTACTCCACACGACTAGATCAGGAAGACCCCCTCTGCAATGGCGCAGATCTTTGGAGAGCCTCCTACATACACCACTTAGAAAAGGTCCCCCAAAGCAAGCCACTAGACTCTGCAAGTACATTAATAAAGAAGTGTCTTTATCTTGCCATTTCCAGTCTTGCAAAAGTAAGCCAACTTAGTGCCATTTTTCTGTTTTCTTCTTTGCCATTTGCTTAACACATCTCACATATTCCCTGCAATTAGACTCCTCCAACATTCCCAGCTTTGGTACAGGAAAACTGGCTATAGGGTCACAGAGTACGTCTATGGGCTGTTCTACACTACCGCAGTAAATTGATGTAAGTTATGCAACTTCAGTTACATGACTAACATAACTGAAGGCAACGTAGTTAGATCCACTTACCGCGGTGGCTACACTGCGCTGTGTCGACGGGAGAGTATCTCCCATCGACTTCCCTTATGCTTCTCAGGGAGATGGAGTACACAAATCAATGGGAGAGTGCTCTCCCATCGATTTAGTGTGTCTTCACCAGACCCGCTAAATCGACACTCACTGCATCGATTTCAGCAGTACCGATCTACCGGTAAGTGTAGACATGCCCTTTGGACCAAAAGAGAACACTGGTTCAAGCACTAGCTTAAGACTTGGGAGACCTAGATTGCCACAGAATTCCAGGGTGACTTTGGGCAAGCTGCTTAGTGCCTCGGTTCCCCATTTATCACATGGAAATAACAGCACTTCCCCAACTCACTGGGGTGTACATTAAGCATTGTGAGGGGCTCAGATATTATGGCAATAGGGGCCAAACAAGTCCTTAGATTGCTAAACACACATGTGACTTAACAATAAGGGCTGGATTCACAAATGGAATCTCCCTCTGGCCCAGTGTTGAAGCTGTTTCACTGTGGATAAATACTGAAAGAATCATTGGACCAGATTGAGAGAGAGCAAGTATGAGGATGACACTCAGGCTGATGGTTAGCACACTCAGCTGGGAGGTGGGAGACTCAGGCTCCAGTGCTTCTGTTCCAATGACTTTTTAAAATTATTATTGCAAAGGAGAACAGCTTCAATAGGAGAGCCTGAGGGAGCCCCACATGAGAATATCCCAGAGTTCAGTAGTTAGAGCACTCACTTGGAGGGGTGACAGATACTTATTCAAATCCCTTCTTGCCCTCAGGTGGGAGGGAGACTTGAACCAGGTGACTACCCTAATCAAAGCTATGAGGGAGGTGGTCCTTCCCACTGCCCAGCTTCTTGCCAAAACAGCACAGGGTCCAACGCCCTGAGAAGGTTCCCCCGTGAGAATCCCAAGCAGACAGAGGTGCTCCCTCCAGCTCAAATGTAGGCACTTATCTCCAAGAGGAGCGGGGCTTAGCACACGTCTCTCCCCTTGACATTCCCCATTGGCTGGCTTAGGTGAGAAACCACCTAGCATGCTGGCTTTTGCAAATCCCACTCTGAGATGCCTTTCTCCCCACCTCTCTCATTGTACAGGAGCCTAGGCACTGAACTCAATCTTTATGAATCCCAGTGATGGTCTAGGCACCTACGAGTTAGGCATGGTCATACTCAGGGTCACCAGGCCTGAGTTCCTTCATGAATCTAGGCCTAAGTGTGATGAGAAGTTTGCTATTTTACCTGAGCCTGCTGGAGAGAAGTAAACCGGTCCCAGCTAACCAGTGCTGCTGCTTTTCCCTCTTGAGCATTCCAGACATTGGCAATCATCTCTTGCAGGGTCTCTGAGGAAGCTGCGTGCAGTAGCTGGAGTCTAGATTCAATGGCGTCCTTCCTGTTCTCATAGAAGCTGTCAGTATACAAATCCAGGGGGAATGCCTGTATGAAAATGGAAACACACTCCTCAGTAGCTGCAGCCTGACAATTCAAGGGCACTTGGAGAACTGCAGATTCTGAAATTGTAAATGCTCTGCTTTGAATGTTGGGCTACAATTTAACTTGAATCCTACAGGTTTAAAGAAAAGTAATTTAAAAACACAGCAGTCATCGAAATCTTGATCTAATGGACTAGATTCCACTTGCACTTACACATTTAAGATTACTGCACCAAACACTAACCACATTCAAGAGCCTAACATATTGGGCTAATGAACTACAGCATCCAATTAATGAAAAGAGTCATTTCTAGGATCTTGCTAATTTAGCAATGTTTAACCTGAGGCTCCCCTTTTACCCAGACATAGCTATTCTTGTGGACCTTGAGATAAGAACTTAGGGCCCCTGGAGGTACTACTTAACCGTTCAGGGTAATAGTCTGCACCAAGAATGTAGACAGAGAAGAAAATATTCCCCCTTGAAATGAGTGACAAAGAAAATAACAGTCTGGGGAACAAGTGTTTCCAGAAGTGTATTGAATTTCAAATATCACTATACACTGCATGGCATCGTGCCATTCCATAAGATGGGGAGAGAGCAATGGTTCTATTTTCCTGTTTCCAGAGGGAACAAAGGCTCTACAGAATAGATCTGTTTTCAAGCAAAAAAAGCCCAGATCCCATGTTCTCAGAGTTCCCTCCTCCTATCAATTGCCCATCTCTCATGCCTGTGCTCGCTGCATAGTGACGATGACTGAAGTTTGGATTTCTGATTCACACTTCAGAGATCTGGATTTCAATCTTCTTCACTTTGCTGCTGCATGTGAGCTCAGAGCAGAGTACAGTGTAGGAACAGGAGCAGGGAAGAATAAAAGAGTGGGGGGAGAAATGAGCTTTCAACCTCTTCTCTGCTGAGGCATGAGTCTCCTGCCACCTTTAAGCTGTGTTAATAAATGAAACTCGCCACACAAAGGGCCAGCTATGAAAGAGCTTTACAGACAGCGTTGTGTATGTTTAAATCCTGAGTCATCCTGGTTATAAGCAAGTTCTGAGGGTTTTTTTAAAATGGGAATGATGTGTGTATAACAAGATTAATTTTATAAAAGGGAATGGATTTATGAAAGGATGGACTTCAGTAGAGTTTAAGAGGAAAGCTGCACTTGCAGAAATCATCGAAACTCACACAGACCACTCAACTCACTGAGCTAGAATCGTGAAATTTGGTATATTCACGTATGTGCCTTTGAACTCAAAGAAAAGCTCACTTCCCATCAGAGGTCACCAAAAGATTAATTTCGAAGGTTTCAAGCATTCTATGGCCTTACATATGTATTAGAGGGCATAAGGCCTCCAATCTGGAAAAATGATGGACATCAGAGGTCTTCTGTACTAGTCAGATTTTAGTCCATCACCAAAAGTTAGTTAATGCTGCACATCCTAACTGTGCCTGTCAGGGCAAACTACTATCAACTAGCAATGAAGAGCATTTCAGTAACAGGATACAACCTGCCATCAGATAAAACATTGTGAATCCAGAACAAACTGTAATAGATGTTTATCATAATTATCTATTTTTTAAACAAATCTTTGGATAGAAAAAAATACCTTTCACAAATACCTGATAAGAATTTCTGAAAACATCTGGTATGCCATCCATGAAAATAATGTCCCACATTAAAAGGCTATAGAGTGTACTAAACGTGGACCCTTCTCCATGAATCCCTGAAGGACAAAAATCACATTCAGATTTCCAGCCATGGAAACAAAGATAGAGATTGAAATGTGCCTGAGTAGTTAAAGCAACCTCACCTGAAATACAGATTAAAATGAAGAACAGGAGTACTTGTGGCACCTTAGAGACTAACAAATTTATTAGAGTATAAGCTTTCGTGGACTGTAGTTTACAAACTAAATAAATAACAACAACTAACTAAATAAATTTGTTAGTCTCTAAGGTGCCACAAGTACTCCTGTTCTTCTTTTTGCGGATACAGACTAACACGGCTGCTACTCTGAAACAGATTAAAATGTTCAGCAAGAGCAAAGTATCATGTTCAGGATCACACATACACCCCGTCATCAGATACTAACACTACACAAAATGTAGTAATGGCATTGATATCACTTTCACAATTTGCTAAGACTCTTTGTTTAATGCCAATACACTTGACTAAAAGAGTTAAATCAAAGCAAGACCCTTTTGAAGGTTACCAAATAACTATATTTTGGACATTTCAAAGCCTTAAGAATCTCATCTATTACCAAAACAAGCTACAGCGAAGGTTGGCTGCTCCATTCCATTTTAAAGGGGATTCAAAGGAATTTCAGTTTCATGGCTGGCAGCACACACTATCTTTCTACAAGGCAGTAGAAGAGAATCTGGCAACACTCACTAACACACCATGTAGCATGCATGATGTCACTTGCTGCTCCACCATTCTCTATAACTTCCTCACTGATTCACTGGTCCAACAGATGCTTCACTTGGTTCCCCACTGCATTGGCTGGATCTCTGGCTATGACGAGAGTTGTTGCAAAGCGTAGCATCTTGGTTCTCCCTTGAGACATGATATTTTTAATGGCTACCTACTCTGTTCTACTACACTCAGATTTTTACTGCCAAGATACAGATAAAACAAGAAAAAGATTACTAGTACTCTAATCCCTCTGAAACTGTGGGGATTATGGTAAATTTCACAAAATTATGAGCAACTGAAAACAAAATAAAGGAATCTGTTATGTGACCTTAACTAAAGCAGTTGCTGATGCTCTTGCTATAACAGAAGTATGTATGTCTACTGTTAATTGCAGTGACTCTGAAATGCCAGAAGACTAGGGGGAGATGATCATCTAGTCTAGATAATCACAATGGGATGTCTATAAAATCCTTTTCTATACAATTTCCTCAGTGGCACTCTTGCTCCTGCTGGCACTCAGCCACTTACAGTTACAGCTTTTGGAATCCCAAACTCCTACACATGTGTGAATTAAACTATTTTAAGTAAAAGCCTATTGATCTTGAAAGACAAGATGAGAAACTTCTAATGCACTTGGAGATCTAGAAAGATAAAGGAATATATTTTTTTCCATTTCAAAACTGCAACTGGGATGTGGAGGAAAAAAGGAATCAAAGTACAGGAGAAAGGCTCTTAAGTACAATTTCCAGCTACTTTTAGGAAGGAAAAAAAATCAGCAACTTTTCACTGACTTTCAAACAATGGGAGCATTAACTGCTAAAACTGGGTTAAAAGACTCTCTCTTTGTAGCGGATAGTCCATTCCTTAACATTATTGCATTGGTATAAGAGAATTGTTAATTACCCTGATCAAAGCCATTCTGTCTGTAATGTGTTAACGCCAGCTCCTCAACTGAACACATGATTGTGGACAGAGTGAAGTCTTCTCCTTCCTCTTGATCATCAACGTCCTCCATTAGAAACACAGATTTTCCCACCCCTGTTTGGGGACACATCTTTCCTTTGATTGTAACCTGAATACATAAAAACAGCTAGTTAATGTCCAACATTAAAGGTGAATAGCCTTATTTAAGTATCTCTACCTCTCCTAAGGGATACAAAGCTCCCTAGCACTGCTTTTACAAAGAGAAACCAACTTTCAAAAAACACTGAATTATTGATCAGCTAAAAATAAAGAATTCAGAGTTTAAGCTGCCATTTTCTTGACAGCCATTTGCTAATCGAGTTAATTTTTGGATGACAAATGAGTCTCAAATTGCAAATGTTCATAAAGGAACCACATTAGCACAGCTTCTGGGTTGAAGGGAATGTTAGGAGTCAGGATACAGGGTAGACTCCTGACCCAAGTGACGTCAATGACAAACCTTCCACTAATTTCAACAGGGCCAGGATTTCACCCCTAATATCTAGCAGGCTGCACACACACAAAAAGCATTTAACTATGAAGTTAATCAAGAAGTAAATTCCTGCTCACCTTTTTGGCAAAATTTCCCAAAAATCATAGAATCATAGAATATCAGGGTTGGAAGGGACCTCAGAGAGGTCATCTAGTCCAACCCCCTGCTCAAAGCAGGACCAATCCCCAGACAGATATTTACCCCAGTTCCCTAAATGGCCCCCTCAAGGATTGAACTCACAACCCTGGAGATGCTCAGGCCAATGCTCAAACCACTGAGCTATCCCTCCCCCAAATATTAACACACCATGGGACTGATCCTTGACCACTGGATATTGATTTACACCTGTGTACAATAGGTGTGATGTCCTACCACTATGGTTTGGTGTGCTTTGCATCCACTGTGCACAGGTGTAAATGACTACACAGGGCAGGGGAGAATGAAGCACAATAATATCCATTCGAATGTGGAAGTTCCCACCTCCAATTGATCAAAAACCTGATTCTACCAGTCCTGCATTCTCACAAGCCCTTCTAAGAGGGCTAACAAACCCCCAATGAGGTGGTAATATCTACCCACATTACACTTGGAAAACTGAGAGCCAGCGAGATTAAAAGTCATTCATTAAGTCAGAAGCACAGCCTGGAAAGAGCCCAGGAAACTTCTGACTTCTGGGCACAGACAGCAACATTTTATAGCTTTACTGGTGAGCTGGGTCAGATCTACAGCTAGTATAAATCAACACAGCTTCATTGAAATCAGTGGAGCTCTGCTGATTTACACCAGTTGAGAGTTGGGCCCATTGCGTTACAGAATATATAATACAAATGCAGGGAAGCATACACCCAGGCACCCAGTTTCCAGGATTACCATCCCAGTCAGAAGGAAAGGACTGCTGGAATTGGTAGGTTCTCAGGAACCAGTAACACTTTACTCACATGTGTAACATCTTCCACAGTTATGACAGGCAGCTCCTGAAAGAGGCTCCTGAACTTCTTGCAGCTTGGTGAGTCTTTCAATCGCAGTGCACGCTGGTAGAGAGAGAGTCGATGGCCTGTGCGCACTAATGGATCTGACAGCCCTTTTCTAATGCACTCAATAGCCTAGGAACCAAGAAGACCTCAGGTAATGACCTGGGAAGAATATGTGAGTCTATTTCTACTGAGCCTTAATCTGATTTAAAGAGCACCAAGAAGGAAAGCAACAGAGAATAAAGAATGGTGTTAAAGGGGAATCTATTTTTTTTTCTTACTCTTATACTGAAGAAACTCCTTTTAAGTGATATTTTGCACCAGTGAAATAGCAGAAGACAGTTTCAGATTCTGATCCCAGTAGCACTAGAGTTACTCCCCATTTACACCAAACCCAAAACTAAAATCTTCCCCAAAGACTACTTGGAAATGATAACTTCTGTTCCGTAAATGGATGCGATTCAAATGAAATATTTAAAGTGTCTGATACTTGATTCAAAAACTAAACTAAAAATGCTCATGCCACATACTTTTGACCAACAGAAAATGTGGCCATGCTTTCCCCCATCACCCTAAACCACTGCAATGCACTTAAATGTACCAGTTAAGCAAACAAAGACCTGGAGAGGATCAAAGTAATCCATTCAGAGTAAGTGGCATGCAGGAATGAAGAGGAGGGTGCCACTGAACACACAGGATTTAATGCATATAAATCTTGATTCCAAGCATTGCTCTCTGGTAGTAGCAGCCAGTTAATCGGGGACAAATTTTCAACAAGGGTACCCAGCTACTTTAACAGCAGTTTAATTCAAGAACAGGTATGCTAGCTCTTGGTGCAAATATATGGAGGGTAAAACTGAGCCCAGCATAGGCCCTCTGCAGTACCAGGTTTACCATGGCGCCAGGCACAGAGTCACAAGAGGCCCCGGCCAACCCGTTCCCCCGGCCAACTGAGCCAGCCAGGAAAGCTGCCCCTGCCCCTGCCCCACCCCACCTCTTCCCATCGCTGGTCCACCCCAGCCCCGCCCCCGCTCCTCCCCCCCCCCCAACCTCCTCCCCTGAGCTACACGTCCTGGGGGACTGCAGCAGGGGTCGGGCGCGCCCTGCACTCACCAGGTGGTGGGACGTGAAACGACCTGGCCCCAGCCCGTTCCGCTCCGCACGGCTTCCAGCCGTGTCGTGTCGCTGGTGAGTGCTGGGGGGTGGTTCCCCCCTCCCCCTCCCGGGAGCCAAGGGAGCGGAGCAGAGCAGGCTGGGGCTGGGTCACTCCACTTCCCACCACCCCATGAGTACGGGGTCAAGTCCACCCTGCAATCACTGGAGAGCAGGAAATGGAGCAACCCAGCCCCAACCTGCTCTGCCACCTCGTGCTGGGGGGCGGTTCCCTTTTGCTCCCAAGCCTGGAGAGGAGATGGAGCGGTGGGGAAGGGGCATGGGATGGGGAAGAGAAGGGGATAGGGGAAGCGGGGACAGGAGGAAAGAGGCAGTGGGGAAGGAAGGGGGTTGGATGGGGAAGAGATGGAGCAGTGGGGAAGGGGAAGAGAAAGCGATGGGGGAAGCAAGGGCAGGGGACGAGGAGGAGACGGAGCAGTGCGGAAGGGGCATGGGATGGGGAAGAGAAGGGGATGGGAGAAGCGGGGGCAGGGGCGAAGCTGGAGCCCAGCATGCGGCATCCCCTTGGCAGAAGCTGGGGCTCCCCTGTTGACAAGAGGAGCCCCACCTCCCCCGCATCTGTACCACCCCGATGAGCCCCCCCAGACACCCTCCCCACTGAGCCCCAACTACCTGCACCTGGACCCCCACCCAAATGAACTCCACCTCCCCTGTACCTAGACCCCCCCACTGAGCCCCAAACACCTTCACCTGGATCCCCTGCAGAATCCCATTGCCCCTGCACCTGGAACCCCATAATGAGCTCCTGTGCATCCAGATCTCCCACTGAGCCACCCACCCCCAAATTGCACCACAGAGAAAACTCTTACCCACACCTGGATCCCCCCACACTAAGTCCCTCGGCACTTGGCCCTGATGCCAGGCTGAGCCTGCTCACCCAAACCTGGTGCGCCTGGCACAGGGGAGCAGGGCCCCAGAGTGTTTTTGGGGCAGGCCTGGCCCTTGCACTGTGTCAGGGTCGGGTGCAACCTCACTGCTGAGTCCTTGTCCCGGGGTGGGGTGGGGGGAGGCTGCAGGGTAATCTCCCACCTCCATGCAACCAGTGGCCTGTGCTCCCCACTGCTATGTTGGAGCCTCCACATTTATTTATAGACCAATACATTTTGCAGAATTTTAAAATATTGTGCATGGAATTCTTTAATTTTTTGGTGCAGAATCCCCTCAGGAATATGGGGTGCTGTGCAGCTGTGATGGTGGGACTGTGAGGAAGGTGGTGGGCAGTGGGGAGGTCTATGGGCAGGGGGCATTGGGTGAGTGATGTGGTGTGCAGGGTGCTGTGCAGTTGTGGTGGGAGGCCAGCGGGGGAGGTCTCTGGGAGGGGTGGGGGCATAGAGATCTGTGGCGGAGGTCTCTGGGCCAGGGGGCACTGGGCATAAGGGTGTGGCACTAGGCAGGGGGGCGGTGTGGTGTGAGCCCTCCCTCAAGGGGAAGGGGCATGCTGGTAGCACAGGGCTGGGCAGACCAGTGGGCGTCTGGCAGCTGCAGGTTTGTAAACAGTGCCCTCCTGCAGCCCGCCCTTCACTCTGGAGACTGACCGTCCCGCCACCCTGCACCTTGCCCCATGGGTGCCCACAAATATGTTCGGCACCAGGCCTACAAAAAGTTAATCCTGCCCTGGCCCTCTGCACTACTTCAGTCTTACGAATAGAAAGGTGGTCTGAGGGTTAAGGCACTAAATTGAGACTTGGGAGAACTTGGCTCTGCCACAGACTTTCTGTGTGACCGTTGGCAAGGTACTTCATACTTCTAAGCCTCATTCAGTTCTCATCTGTAAAATGGGAACAATAATGCATCATTTCTCCCACCTTCTATTTGTCTTATATTATTTAAACTGTAAACTATTCAGGGCAGAGACTATATGTATATATAGTGCCTAGCATAATTGGGCACTGATGAAAGTTAGGACTTGTAGGAGCAACTATAACACAAACAACAACAGATCAGTTGCCAGGCAGCTGCAGCCAGAGTCTCAGCTCCACCTGCAAACCAGGGGGAGAGACTCTACACCAGCTCTGAGTGGGCTGGTGCAGATGGGGTAGGAGAAGGGCAACTCAGACTTTGTCTACACTGGTGGCGGCATGTAGGGTATGTGTAGCTACATGCTACAGTGAACAGCAGGCTGCATCCATGCTGCAGTGTGTAGCTATACACATCAGCAAAAATCTCTGGCATCAGGGAAAGGCTGTCAGCAGGGAGCTGCAAATCCTCTCTCCACTGCCTCCCCTTGTCAGAGCCTTTCCCACTTCTATCAGTGGGGAGGCAGCAGGACACTACACCGCTAAAAACAGTGTAGGCGAGGAGGCGCTGTTTAGGCGTAGAGAGAGCCATGTAGGGTATATACCTTAAGGTTATGGTGTCTTTACTCGCCAAAGCAGTGCCTCACCATCTACACTCTATGTATATTGTTGGTGGGGGTGGGGGGAGAGAGAGTGCAGTGTATGTATTCTACACCCCAGCATAAGTGTAGACATAGCCTTAGGGTGCTGAGCTACAAAATTTGGAGCACACAGACTTCTGCTGCTGGCTGCTTTATCACAGCGATGTCTCATGCACCAATAGCAGCACCTGCTTACTGAAAGTGGGTGGAGGTCAAAGGCAGACCCAGACCTGCAAATTGGTGCCACTGGTTCCACCAGTCTGCTGCAAATGTCTGCCTAGAAGTGCCTGAGAACTCTGTAAGGCCTTACATAATCATTACATCCAAACATGCTATGCCATTCCCAAGCTGTTACATTTCTCTCCCTTGGCCACCTGCCAACTAATCACTTAGAAATCCAAGGACTGGTCTCCATGGACACAGTGTCTCTGAAAGCCTGATTGTATCAGGCAGCTAGAAAATGGCAAGTTTACCCACTGCACAATTAATTTGCTTTTATAAACTCATTCCATGGAGGGGGCAAGGATGTCAGGCAAAAGTGGAACAAATCCATCCCCGATGTAGTTCCAATACAGGCTCCAGAGTTCCACACAGCAGGGATAAACATGGCCCACCACATGTCCTTTACAATGCCTTATTCTGGATCCTAACTTCTCACTCAATCGGAGACTGATGGGCTGTGCTTTCTCTGCATGGATTTTGGGTGCAGTTCAGAGTTGTGGCATGGGAACTCTAGGGCTAAGGCATGGGCAATGTTGCCCCTGGAAGAGCTGTTTGTGGGGAGTGAATCTGGGACCCCTAGATCTAAAAGCAGGAGTCTCTACTACTTGAGCTAACGGACCAGGTCAATTAGCTCAAAGGTGATAGCAAAGTCAAACCTCTGTACATAGTCTAGCCACTAGGAGGGCACAGAGGGTATGTCTACACTGCAGCTGGGAGTGCTGTGTGGAGATTGTGGCATCAGCGGAGACTCGTAGGCCAACCGTGCTCAGGCCCAGGGGGTCAGGTGGGTCCAAGCTCAGGGAGCTAGCCTGAACCTCAGCCAGTGCCACAACAGCTACACTGCTATTTTTAGTGCTCTAGCTCAAGCCAAGCTAGCAGCAATCTGTCTCCCTGGGTTGGGAGGCACATTCCCAGCTGCTGGATAGTGTAGATATAGCTAAAGAGCCATACTGGGTTACCCCGGCTTCCACTTGCCAGAAGTTCTGCCCCTCACGGAGCAGCAAGTAATGAGGCCAGTTCTCTCTGGGCTTTGCTGAATTTAACCCTTTGGTGTGCCATTTTCCAGGTAATAGTAAGTTTACTATCTATTGATCACACTCTTCTCATACCATTTCTACTATGCGTTCAGAGCAATGAGCCCACTATTCTCTGGGTTGTCCAATGCAGGCCCTATTGTGGTACAGCACACTAGGCAACACACTAGTGTTCATTCAGTTTGTGAGATTGCTTCTTCTGGCACCTCAGGACTCTGCCATGCTTCTTGGCAGCCCATGGTCCATCTACAAGGCAGACTGGCATGATGGCACTTATCTCCCACAACCTGTCCAAAAAGCCACAATTCCTTCAGCGAGTGAAAGCAAATGGATAAGTGGCCTGGCAGACTTACAGGGAAAGGAAATAAGGCACCCAAGCCTGCCCTGAGGGCAAAAGCTACCCCTGCTTCCCATCAGGAACAGTCTATCTAACAGCTCCCGCCATAGCTCCTTGCCTGAGGAGCTAAAGAGGCCTCCTTTCCAGCTGCCTCTCCTCAGCATGTGAGCAGGGATTTTAACAGGAATACCCCCAAACACTGAGGAGGATCCAGAGTGAGAGCCCTCCTCTGCAAAAGCTCTCCCTGCCTCTCTGTGGCCCATGAAGCAGACTGGCTGAGCAGGCACTTGACTGGCAACTACATACAATCCCTGAGCTCGGAGGAATTCTCCACAGTGATAGAAAAACAATGCTGACCAAATATGAATCTGTTCATCCCTCACCAAGTCTCAAATGGTATGTCTGCACTGCAATGTAAGCCCAGAGTTAGTGGGACTTGAGTCAGCTGACCCATGTATTTTAACCCTATATTAAGACACTTCTAACCTGTGCTTGAACCTAGGGCTCTGGAGTCAACACGGAAGCATGCAGACATGAATCAAAACAACCATATCCCAGTCCCTAGTGCCCCCCGCCCCAAATTTCGCCGCTCTAGCCCTAGGACCATGGTGTACTGTGGGAAAAACTTTATTGCCCACCTTACACACTAGGAAGCAGCAGGCTTTGCAAAAGGTTTGATCGGTTCACTCTCCACTGAAAACCCAAGAGGCTCTCTGATAATGTGCTTGCAGATTGGTGATCAGAAGAGAATGGGTTAACACTGACCTGAGCTGCTATCATTTGCCAAGGGAAGGGAGGGGGCTTCCTTTTTCAGTTGAGTGGACTGCTGATTGTTAGGATAGCGAGGATTAAGGAAGCAGTCCCATGAAATTGTGGGATACTTCTGGCTGACTCCCAGGCCCGAGTCAAGCGGGGCTGTGTCTACCCTGCAAAGCAATAGGACTCGGACTCTGGGTACCAGCTTAACCCGAGCTCAGACCCTCCAAGATCCTGGAACCTGGGTTAGCACAATTGCAGTGCAGATGCCAGGGGGGTTAGGCTTGAGCCTGTTCTTATGCTGTAGTGTGGACATACCCAAAGACAAGTCCTACTTCACAAGAGAAGCCTATTAACTACCCTTGGGAACAAATCCATACCAAGCGCTGATGGCAGGTCTAGACTAAAAATTTACATCAGCTCATCAGCACCAATGCAGCTGTGCCACTGTAGCGCATCTGGTGAGGACATCTAAGCCGACGGGAGAGATCTCTCCCAACACCTTAATAACTCCACCTCTGCTCTCCCGCCAACAGCATCGTCTACATGGGAGGTTAAGGTTGGTATAACTACGCCGCTCAGGGATTTGGATTTTCCACACTGAGGAACGTAGTTATACAGAAGTATGTTGTGTAGACCAAGCCTAAGCCTTTTACAGTGCCTTCCCAGCACTCCTGCGCATATAAAATACATAGCTAGTATTGTTCTCCAGTGTAGAGCATGCAGATGGGGGATACCTGCTCATTGCGTTTCAAGTGCTGGTGTAAATTCAGAGCCAGTCGATCCCACCATCGTCCTCTGCTGTCTGTACAATACACTTCCTGAGACAAAAGATACTGCAGTTCTTCCACAGCCTCCTACAGCAATGCAAAACTCTTCTATTAGATAACACAGGAAAGCAAGCTGAAGTATCATTATACAATTAAGCCAGCTACGTTGCCCATAGTGCTGTAGTAACACAGTAGTATTACCCTTCCAAGTGTCTTCCCTCCTGCCCCACACTGGCCACTTTAACTCTCAGCAATTCTCAGCTCAAGTCCTTTTTACCCTTTAACATCCCTTTCTATAACAGCTCCTACGAACAGATAGAGAGTCATTTAGACTTACAGGTCAATTGCAAAGAGGAAAATGCATTTTCCCCTTTTTGTTTCATTATGATATACAAAGAAGGCCTGAAAATTGCTTGCTTGTTTTTTGGTTAAAGTGGTTTCCTTGGTGTTTTTCTTTCTTATATTATAAAGTTGTGTTCCTTGGCGGGGACCTCTTAAGCTGAAGATTCTTAGTCCTCAACTGAAGAGACAGAGCATTTCAGAGTCAGCTTCTCCCCCCGTCACCCCATCCAAGAGTTTTGCTTTACAAGGTGTTAACAAAATCCAATGAAAAGAAGATATCTTTAAACAGTATAAATAACAATCCCTCGGTGTTAGACTCTTGCCATATAATAATCCCCAAGTGGATCTTCCACAGCCTTCCACAGAGTCTTCCAGCTACAACAGGGAAGTCAAAACCTAATGTTGTTATGCAAGAAAAAAAAGTGGGGAAAAAAAAAAATGTTGAAAAAACTCTTCCAGGCCTTCCTTATAGATCCTCGTGCAGGAAGAAAAATGGCGCACTGTTTTTCTCTTCACAGGTTACCTTTAAGCAAAGCTGCACCAGATCCTATCATCTCTAAAGCTACACAACAGATAAAAATTTCATTGACTATTGCAATGTCAAACCCTTCTACAATATTCCTGTGAACTGTACCATCAATGAGGTCTGACACTATAATATAATGTACTAAGACTGCCACCCAAGGAAAATGTAAGGATTTTCTATCCGAGAGCCAGCGATAGTAATTTCATTACAGAAATATTAGCAATTAAAAATGAACCACTGCCTTGCACCATTGCTTTACCTCATACATATGAAGTCTCTGCAGTATTTCAACCCCTCGAGAGAGGATTCTTGTATACATCCACCCAACCGTAAAATGTCGCAGATACTCAGGTAAGTCTCTATGGCATCTTTAAAAAAAAGAAAGCATCAGAGATCATTTAAATAGGAATGACTATCAAATCATTCAGACTCTTTTTTACAAAGCACACAAATAGTTGAGCGCTTATAAAAACAAAACAACATTAAGTATATACAAAAATGCAGTAAAAAGAACATCAAGGTTGCAAAGTCTGCCACTCCAAAGTTCACAAGTGACAGAATTAAGGTGGCTGGCGCAATGGTTTAATATTAATATTTTGGCAGCCATGTCCTTTGGTTCAACAACCAGTGAAACTAAAGATTCACATATCATAGGTCAGTTAAAAGTTAAAAGTCATCTTATTTATTTATTTATTGTTTTTGTTTTTTACTTACAGGTATTCTCTACCAAGACAGACAATCAGCTAGCAGACAAACAGCTGGACAAAAGGCCACTGGCTGAAATAGCCTTTCCTGCTCTAACAAATTTACGTAACTTACAGATATTAGCCATCTTTTTTTTGATGGCATATACTATTCAAGGGCATGATATTAGTCTCACTGAAGAGAAGTTTTACCACTATCTTCAACAGGAGAAAGATCAAGCCCCCAAACGACCCTCCATGAATATGAGGTTAAGTTAGTTGCCATGAGAATGAATACGATGGCAAACACAGGGCTATGGTTTTCAAGGTATCATCAAGCTAGCAGACAAATAATTAAAATGAAACCTGATGAAGGACACTTGAACAACAATACATGTACGTTCAGTTCTCAGATCTTTAGTAATGCTTCCTGAATAACACCAACTTGGAAATTTCAGCAGATGAATAACCAATATGTTTTCCCATAACCTTTACAACATTACTTTGTTCTTTGTGAATTTTAAATTCTGCTGATTGCTGTTTGCCTAGCAGCCATAAACACAAACAGGCAAGTGAAAAATAGATTCTTGTTCTCCTTTATTTTGGCACGTAGGATACGGAGCTGTTTCAGTGCTTTATCTTTGTCTACCAATTCACTCTGCACTTTTATATAAAAAGTCTCTCCAATTTAAACCATTTAAAAGCTAAACAAATAAAGCAAGAAGTTCAAAGCTTTTAAGAACAGTGAAACTGCTGAATTCAACAGGCTCCAGTTAGCACACAAGAATACAAGCCTCCTTCAATAGGAGCTGCATCAAAAATGAGATCATGTATCTGCTAGTTGCATGTGAATTTCAACGTGCATTTCTGCTTTAGTACCTCAAAGAAGGATGATTTTTCAGTTCATGCCAGGTTTCTTTTGCACACATATAGAGATATTTAGCTTCTGTCCAGTTCCCATTAGCCATTGCAGTGGCTACATCATTTGACAAATGAGCAGCTGTTGCATATCTAACAAACAAAAACACCCAAACCACAAATACAAAAATAAATACCAGGTGCAAAGAGAGTTTACAGTTAAAAATAACTCATTCCCTTTATACAATGTTATCTGATTTCCCTCCCACCCTCATCTCCCAAGGCATTTAAAAAAACAAAAACAAAACAAAAAACCCTCAAGGCCAACTTGATTCCTGGAGTATTCTGAAGTGAATGGAGTATACGTCAGGGTGCATTACGTTTAAAATGTTTTCTCTAGTATAAAACACTTGTATCATCTTCTCATTGCTCTAGGAATTCATTCCAACAGCAGGCATTGCAATTTAATGTGCAGCTTTCATCAGTAGATGACCATGAAGCAATGAGGTAAGCTACTCTGGTTTAGAATGTAAGGTTACTAAGCATTACAAATTTTGGGAGGGTTCTTAGTAGACTCTATATTAACGAACCACAAATATACTGTTGTGTGTTTTCCTCTGGTCTTCTATTTGCCCTACAATTTATGGCAATAGCACAGATAAGATGACATGGTATAGGCAATAATAGTGCTTATCTAGAAATAAACACATGGCTGTCATTGCTGCATTTCACATGCTGCCTCCATAAATCAGTTTCCAGCTAGCCAAAGTTCCTCCTACCTGATGAGATCTTCTCTGTCCTGGAAGATTGCTGTTTTCCTATTTACTGTGTAACTGGGAAACACCGTACGACCCATGTTTACCATAAGCAAGGTGGAAAGCTGGCCTTGGCCACCACTAGCTGCTTCCTCATCCTCCACTGAATCGGTGAGTGAGAACAGCAGTAAAACTCGAGAAAATACTGCTCGGGGGCCTTTACAGACCCTGACAGACTTCCCAGAAAGGTCCTTAGCCCTAGAAGCCAAGCAAAATGTTTATCCAGATGTAATTTGCTTCCAAACCAATTATTATACAGCTTGATTTTCCCTACCGTATGAAGGAGCTTGAGAAACTACATAGTATACGTGGTCTCTAATGAAAAGCCAGATATAGGTACTTAATACATAGCAAATATAACATTTCAGTAAGTGAAGTGGAATAACTTGACTACATATATACTCTACAAAAAGTAAGATTATCTCTCTGGCAACGACTTGCTGTGTAACTTTGGACAAGTCAACAAAAATCAGGTCCTAAAGTGGAACACTCAAAATGGAAGGCACTGAAAATCAGAGGCCATTTTTGAAACTACATCCTTTCACTTCTCTGAGGATTTGCAAGACTTAATTCATTAACGTTTACCAAATGCTTTGAGATTTTCATATGGAAGATTTAGAAGAAGTGCAAAGCATTATTATTATCATTATTGAACCTACGTTCAAATTTTATATTTAAACCCTCATTACAGGTTTTCATTGAAGCGGACAAGAATCTGGAAATTCAGCATCAAATTTAAAATGCAGTCCCCACAATAATGTGCGATTTTTGCTGAAATATAGTGCAGGGGCAGGCCAAATCCAGCCTGCTGCTGCTTCATTTCATCCAGCCCATGGCAAGTCTCCGTGCTGCAGGCTGGAAGCCCCGAGCCTCGGCGCCCCCCCTCGGGGCTGAAGGCAGGGTTGCCAGGCCATTAAAAATCTGGTCGGCTCCACGCAGTTCCCAGAGGCGACCGGCATGTCCTAGCGGCCCCTAGGAGCAGGGACGATCAGGGAAGCTCCACGCGCTGCCCCCGCCCCCAGCACGAGCTCCGCAGCTCCCATTGGCCAGGAACTGTGACCAATGGGAGCTGCAGGGGCAGTGCCTGCGGGCAGCGCACAGAGCCCACTGGCCCCTCCGCGTAGGGGCCAGACATGCCAGCCGCTTCTGGGAGCGGCGTGGAGCCAGGGCAGGCAGGGAACCTGCCTTAGCCCCGCTGCACCACTGACTGGGAGCCACCTGAGGTAAGCGCCGCCCAGGCAGAGCCCACACCCGGAACCCCTACCACCAGGTCAGAATCCCCTCCCGCACCCAAATTCCCTCCCGGAGCCCGCATCCCGAACCTCCTCCTGCACCCCAACCCTCAGCCCTGAGCCCCTTCCTGCATCCCAAACCCCTCATCCCCAGCCCCACCCTGGAGCCCACACCCGCAGCCCTAACCCCCCCTCCCGCATCCTAACCCCCTGCCCCATCCCTGTGGGTCAATGGCCCCTGATAGAAAAAAGGTTCCCCATCCCTGCTGTAGTAGATAATTCTTCGATTACAGGACCTTGAACAGTATACGATCTTGTATATTCTACATATACAAAAGGTAGTCAAAGGATGGAAGTCTGGCCATTACTGTGAATTTCACTGATTTTTCTTTTCAATACAATGGTACTTGCTGCATACACTCTTGAATACAGTTTACAGATGAAAAATCCAAATAAAAAAAATTTAAACAATTGTCTAAATACATATCTATCTGCTAGACCACGGGTCGGCAACCTCTGGCATGCGGCTCGCCAGGGTAAGCACCCTGGCGGGCCAGGCCACTTTGTTTACCTGCCGTGTCGGCAGGTTCGGCCGACTGCGGCTCCCACTGCCCGCAGTTCACTGTCTCAGGCCAATGGGGGCTGCGGGAAGTGGCGCGGGCAAGGGATGTGCTGGCCGCAGCTTCCTGCCGCCCCCATTGGCCTGGGACAGCAAACCGCGGCCAGTGGGAGCTGCAATCGCCCAAACCTGCCGATGTGGCAGGTAAACAAACTGGCCTGGCCTGCCAGGGTGCTTACCCTGGCAAGCCGCGTGCCAGAGGTTGCCGACCCCTATGCTAGACCATCATATTCTTCCCTGTATGTGAGTATTTAAACAATTATGGAAATGGTAGTTACTCCATAATCCTAAAGGTGCTATTATTTTAAATCTGCACTCTGGTCCTGTGGAGAAGTAGAAAAGATCTCATACTGAATCAAAGGGGAAGTATAAATGGTGGTGACAGTCCAATCTTAGGTGAGTAAACTTGTACAGTAATGTACATGCAAGAAAAAGTGCTTTAAGACAGATCCATGGAACTTAAAGGTAGCAGTTTCATGTACGACTAAAGTAAGGTTAGGAGTCTTTTGTAGTAAGCAACATTCTAGTACAGGTCTGTACCAGAGGCAAAATCCTGAAGCCTTTACATGAGACGTCTGAATTCAATAGGACTACTCACCTGCAGGATCAAACCTATGTCATAAACTGCCACTTACTTCAATAGTTTTACACCTAGCACCCAAAAAATATTTAGACAAGAAAAGCATACAAAGGACAAAGACCTACTATATCACTTAACATGTTAAAAGGGGCATTGGGAGAGAGAGAAGAGAAGGAGGGAATTACAAAGGGTATTTTAGAAGTAAGGAAATTTAAGGGGAAAAACCATCCCCCAACAATATAGAAGCTTTAGCCTTCTCTCTTAATAATATGAAAATCAAGAAAAGGAAGGCACAGACACATGTAAATACTGGAACTATAATGGAAACAGCAAGACGACAACAAAAATCTAGAGCATTTCTTGTCTTTATTTAAAGGTGTCGGTCTCTCAGGATTCAAGGCTTCCGGAAAGAGATTCTATAGATTTTCCCAGTAATGAGAGCAAGTCTAGAAGGCACAAATAAACTTGTTTAAAATAAATTTATATACGGATTCTTTTAAAATAGATGCTAACAGATCCTACCCAGCTCACAAGTGTTACTGTAACAGAATTTCTTTAGCTATCAGCCACAATTACACAATAACAATGCTGTTTCCACAATTCGTTACTCCTGAAGGTTTCCAAAAATTTATTGCAGTGCAACTCTTAAAGATTCTTTCAAGTTCTTATTTTAGTAATTTTATTGTTATATTTTTACACTCCCCCGCCTTGTTCGTGATTACCTCTTGCAAGCTTCAAAATACCATTTCTGAACACAGGCTCAGTCCTGCCAATCACATAAGCAGTTCTATTGAGTTCAATGGCACTGCTCACATGCATAAATGTTTGCACTATCAGGGCCTATCTTTGCCCTTTATTGTTTGGCCAGTGTAGATTCTGCCCACCCCACCCCATGTTTTTTGAGACCAAGCGAACATTGGATCTTGTGATATACTAGTAATATCCACTACAAAGAAGTAACCCCTTCCCATGGTGACTTCCTCGTCACTGAAGTAATTCTCCCTTAGGCAGGGTTGCCTTACAGGATTTTTTTTCTTCACCAGGAGGCCTTTCAGAGGTTGGCCCCTTAAATTTGGCAAAATCAAGTTACTACAGCCCTAATATGGCTATTTTGCAACTTGGCGTTGATAGCTTCATCTTTTTGACTTCCAACTACATTGCTGAAGATTCATATTCTCACAGCTCTGCTTCACCGATTTTCTTAGGTACTAGGACCATATGTCTTGTCAGATGAGAAATCAGGGCTCCGAAGTAAAGCAATTTACCTCAGCTCCCATATTAAGTCTATGGCAGAGCTGGGAACAGATTCAAGGTCTCCCAATCACTAGTCCCCTGCTCTTAATCTCTAGACCTTGTTAGAGTCAATTAATACATTTGTTAATAACTGTTGGTTAATTTGTGCTTCTCAATTCATTCTGTTCAGTTTCTGATATCATCACTATAATAAGCAAACTGCCTGCAGTACCGCATTAAGCAACACGACTAGCATCTATTACATGATATTCTTAGGAGGAAGATTGCATGTTCTAAATACACTTTTATTAAGGCTGTGCTGTGTGTTTATATTAGTGAAGGTAGTCCAAAAAAACAGAAAGTGATGACATTTGAGGTGGTTCTCTGATCTTGCAGGTGTTCATCCACAGTTTTGGACCAGCCCCCAAATAACGATGCCTCCTCCAGAGACAAATTTTATGCCCTTGAGGCAGATAATTTCATTGTGCCAGAATAGTGGGGTCGTTGACCCAGGTCCTTATACCAAGGCTTGGCTACACTTGCAAATTACAGCGCAATAAAGGAGCCTCAGGTGCACTAGCTCACTACCTGTCCACACTGGCAAGGCACGTAGAGCGCTCTGAGTCCGCGGCTACAGTGCTGCTGGTACTCCACCTCGGCGAGTAGAATAACGTTTGCTGTGTCCCTGCTGGAGCGCCGCAGCGCCACTGTGAACGAGGTGTTGCATTACTACGTTCTGACTGACCTCCGGAAACGTCCCATAATCCCCTTAAGTCAAGTGGCCACTCTTGTCATTGTTTTGAAGTCACTGTAGGAATGCAGATATGCCCTTTCAAAGCTCCGTTTCTGACAGCTGGCTGCTTATTTGCTCCGAGACAAAGGAACCATTACTGAGGAATGCTGCTTGCTTTGAGTGAGAGAGAGAGAGAGGGGCGGGGGGGAGGTCTGTTGCTGTCTGAACTTACAAGACAGCATGCTGACATGCTCTCAGCCCCCCAAAAACCCACTCTCTCTCTCTCTCCACATACACACTCCACCCCACCCCCTGCATTTGAAAAGCATGTTGCAGCCATTTGCATGCTGGGATAGCTATCACAATGCACTGCTCTTTGTGGCTTTGCAAGAGCTGCTAATGTGGCCACACCAGTGCGCTTCCAGCTGAGAGTGTAAACCCTTGGCAGCGTTTTCCCTGCTGTGGTCTCCAAAGGCTGGTTTAACTCCCGGCGCTCTACAACTGCAAGTGTAGCCATGCCCTTAGTGGTATCCTGAGCCTACATCATTAAGCACCTGAGAAGGACTCAGATCTTGAACTCAATGCAACATTACTTGGCCAGTCAATTGGTGTTCAGTGTAGAGAGCAGAGGACAGGTTGATGCGCTCTTTTTGTTTGTTAGCTCTGGAGAATCACAGTAAAATTACTAGGATCGGACAAAGTACTGTGTCTATTTTGTGTGGTTTTGGGTGGTATTATTTTAAGTTCTCATCAACAATGGTGAATTTAAAAAGATGAAAATGACAGGTAATAAGGATCTAGTGAAATTTTCAAATAATATTTGGCAAATTTTAAGACAAAATGTTGATCTTCAATTACTTGAAAGCTTTAAAAAAAAAAAAAATCATGCAACAACTGATATCCACATTAGGTAGACTAGAAACATTGCAAGATACAGCCTAACCAGAAACAGCAGTAGAACAGCAAACTGCGTACTGAGGGCAATAAATTCTTCCTCTGTTTTATTACATTCCATTATATTGGGATTTAATATAAGGTGTTAAGACATTTCTTTAAAGTAAAATAGGACCAGCATATCCAAATCACTGAGAATATTTCAGTTGATAATACAAGTAATTTTTTTAGCCTCTCTTTGTATTTATTGGATTCCATATTCCTAAATCAAGTAAGTATGCAAATGTCAACCAAGAAAGTTCTCTCCTCAAAATTATAATGTAGTTCAAATAACTAATATCAAAGAGTGAAACTGAAATCTCATGGGAGGGAAATATTTTCAAACGGCAGTATTTTAAAACTGGGTTACACTTGACAAACAACTGCAGCTCCTGAAGACAAAGCTATTTTATTAGCAAACTCAGTCGCAGTAGCCAATGTTTTAACTGACATGAAGTGCCATACCTCGGGTCATGGCACTTTCATCTATTCTCCAGGCTAAATGTAGTGAAATGTTGCCTGAGCCAAACGCTAGCTATTCTTTGCTACCATTAAAATATATTTAACAGGAAGGGGAACAGCAAATGTCATATTGTAAAGTGCCAACAATGATTGAATCTGCTTCTATATAGCTACATTCATGAAAACAGGATCTCAACTAGGCTTGGTTGAAACACTGCAAAAGATAAGTATGATAACTTCTTTAGACAGGTGATTATCCTGTTTAGTGTATAGAAATCGTGTTATGATTTTCTTTTATATGTAATCCTTTTCTTTCCATTATCTGTACTCACTTTTTTTTAAATCTCAAATCTTTGATAAGCTTATCATTATTTTCACTATAAATATATTCCAGTGCTCTGGTATTATACAAGGAGCTGATCCTGAGTTGAATCATTCAGCCTGGTGTGTATATTGTTTCTCTGGAAACAGCAGACTTTGCATTTCTGTGAATGTTCTGTGGTTAAGGGCAGGACACTACAGGGGAACACTTCAAAGGGGTTTGGGGACTGGAGTGCACCTATTGTTAACCTGCTAGGCAAAGTAAAGCCTGGCATAGCCCAGAGGAGATTAACAGGCTGATGGCATCAGGGAGCTGAAACCTAGTTAAGCAGCAGCAAGTCCCCCTCTCACTAAAGGCAGGGTGTACCAGGGTGACTCACAGTCCTGGGCACCCCAAGAACCATCACAAATACCAAGGGATGTTTAGGTAACGTGAAAGAAACTTTATTGGTGGGACGGACATTACACTATTTTGATGTGAACATCTGTCCAAAGCACAAAATTTAAAACAGACTTCTGCTTCTGCCAGAGGAGCAAGGATCTCTGGGAACAGGACTGAAGAATGTCAGCAGCATGGGAAATCTTACAAAGTGACATTCCACAATATAACCTCCTCCATCTCTCTACTGACCATCTTCACCTTGTGTAGTAGCAAAGGTAGAGATGGGACCAGACCAAAACCTTAAAACTGAACCTAACCCCTGAAAGGTTGGATAAAGGGAGCCAAATCAGAGTTGCTACTCCCATCCCAAAGGTTTTGCTCTCAAAAATGATCCAAACTCAGGGAAAGGAGAGACATGGAGGTGGGGACGAGGGGGAAGAAAACAAAAGAAAGGGACACGATAATGGATGACTAGTGACAGAGAACAGTTTCAGGGCAGGTGGCCTGAGAGGCAATCGGCTGGAGTAAGCAGGTGGTCTTCCCTGGCATCTTCTTTCTTAAGACTGCCAAAAAAAGCTACTACTACCCCACCCCAAGCCACAAGGCCTGTCATCTTAAGGAAAGTGGTTACTACTCACCACCCACCCACCCACCCCCACTCTAGCCAGACCAGCAAATGAAAACAGGTGACTCTGGCCTTATCATTTATAAGCAGGGTCCAGGAAAAGTCCCTCCCCCAGACTCAGCATTTGTTGATTTTGTGCATCTACCTGTATTCTGCACTATGTTTTGCTTCATGCGTCTCACCATATTTTAGACAACTTGGGGGAGCTGTTTTTTGCTGCTTGCTCCAATACATATTTGGGGCAATGCTAGTGGATGGCTAACAACATACTCTTATAACCGACCACACTGTATTTTCCTTACACAAGGAATCTCACTGATGCAGTTCCAGCAGTAAGAGGTGAAGGATTAGGCCCAGTAAACGTATTCAGATTTGTGCTGCTGAGCCACAGTTTGCAGAAGCCTTATTTTATTACTTTCATGTAGTCCCACAAACACAGCAAGAATTATTTACAAAGGGAAAACAAATTAAGCTAAAATAATGTCATAAGTGACCTGGGGAAACTTGGAAAACTCCATACTATGGGGCTTTGTCCTTTGAAATGCAAAACTCAAGAGATTGAGGTTTTGTCAAAACTAAAGCACAGCCATCCAAGCTCAAGTCTAAAGAGAAGAAAAAGGTTGAAGCACTAAATACCTTTCTCTGGTTGCTCTTTTAATTTTGTATTTGACTCATGTTATAGCACTGTTAATAAAATTATGACTAAAACCTTAATGCTTTTCAGATGTTAGCTACTACACTTCTTTATGCTTTAATTCACAATGCATAAAAAATGTTTTTCATTTCCAAAATGTATCTAAAACTCATGGTCTTCTCAAAAATAATTTATATTCATCTACAGAATTAACTACTGGATTTTACATAAAAAGCCCAAATGGTACCTTTTCAAAATCACTGCCCCAATACCAGCCTGATCCCTGCTGAAGATCGAACGTTGTTTTGACAGTCTGAGAAAGTCCTCCACCAGCTGCTGTTTCTGACCATTTGGGTTTTTCAGGTGAAAGGTTTTTGCTAATGTTTTTAGCTCAGGAGCAGAAAGCAAGTCCAGCCCCTCAGAAAGGTTTTGTAATTCAGATTCTGCAGGTACAAAGAAAAATACTTATGCATTCACAATATTACATATGATACTTTAAAGTACAGAGAGTTTCTGGATAGTAGAAAGTCCTATCTACATATGAAATATCTATGGACTAGTAACTTAAACTAACTTTCCAAATATAGTTTGAAATTTACTTAATTTATTATGAAGATTAATAATTAACAGAAGCTTAACGATCAGGAAAATTCCATGGCAATTTCAAAACAAAACACAAGTGTACAGAAATCTGGTTCAGTTAAATCTGAATCAAACTGACAGTCCAGGCAAACAAATTAATTTTTATCTTCTCGTCCTAATGACTGAAATCTAGTCTGTTCTGTCCCAAAAAAAAAACCTTGCCGATCTCTCCCTCTTCAACTGATCTGCACTAACTTCTATTATTAACTTAATGGAGCAAGCTGCCAATCTGCCTGAATTGCTCAACTAATAGTCCTCAACTTGACTCCCTTAATTGGCCACCCCAAGACACAGACTGGCGGCAGCAGCAAGAAAAGGGAATTTAATTCTAACAACATGCAGTCATTTCCCATACCTGTTTGCAGAAAGCCTGCTTCAACCAATTCTCCAATTACTGGCAACAAATCTGCACTGATCTCTGCATATTCTATTTTGTTAATTTTTATCCAATTCAGCTTGCGTTGAAAAAGTCTTACATATAACTTCTGTCCACCAGCTGTAGTTTGTATTTAAATGGGGAAAGAGAAAAAAAATAATTAAAGCGTAAAAAAAAAAAAAATCGCATTATATACATATACCTACAAAAATATCACTCTGATACATCTTGTCTATTAAAAGAAGACAGGCAGCTTTAAGATATTTTACTGAATCAACTTGTAAAAATATCGGATTTTAGCCTTTGAAATAACATGCCAAGCACAGAGCTTTGTATATGGGCTTGCAAAACTGATGGAATGATTGTTAAAAATATATTGTGTACATGCAGTGCTAACCTCACAATGATTTTGGAAAAAAAAAAAAAAAAAAAATTTAATGGCAACTTCACTATTCAAACTTAAATAGCCCAGATGCTTACATTCTCTCTCTTCAAACGAGCAAAACTGATTAAGTAATGTTAGACTGAATGACAGTCTCTTGTTCTGAAGAAAAGAAGTACACAGAGGATTTTCAATGTACCTTTGTGCTTTGGCAACAATATGTATATTTTTGATTTTTTGCTGATCAGTAGTTGCAGATTGATGTATTTATACCACAGTCACAGCACTATCTGATCTGCCTCTGAATGGGGTCTTCAGGTCCTTATTTTTGCCAAACACAGACACTGATTAAGCCATACATATTTAATAGATCTCAACTTAAATTGCAATTTTGCTCTGAAAAGAGGCCATTTTAAGGTCATATGTTAGCAACTCAATGATTCTAGGTCAAAGCTAATCTGATCAGATCAGTAAAAAGATATTTTAACTGCTAACTCTGCTAAATTCTACTTGGAATCAGAAAGTCAAACTTGTTTCTTTCCTTCTTATGTATCAACACCAGCATTTTAGAGGCCAAATTATGTCAATTACACCTGTGCAGCTCTTTTGCAAGCGAATTATGCCCTCAGTTGGACTCATGAAATCCCAATGGTTTAAACGGGATTATACAGATGAGACTATCTTTGATTGTGTGGCACAAGGGTAAATAGAATTTAATTGATGCTGGAAATTAACCAAACCTTGCACATACTCAGACCCTGGGGCAACTAACAAGAATAGAGTATTGTTTTAGAGACAAGTTTTTCCCTCAGAGTTAACTCAGGGCATCACCTGCACCACCGCCACTAACTTAAACGGAGATGACTCCAAATACACCCAGGGACTAAGTCAGGGGTCGGCAACCTTTCAGAAGTGGTGTGCCGAGTCTTCATTTATTCACTCTAATTTAAGGTTTCGCGTGCCAGTAATACATTTTAACGTTTTTAGAAGGTCTCTTTCTATAAGTCTATAATATATAACTAAACTATTGTTGTATGTAAAGTAAATAAGGTTTTTAAAATGTTTAAGAAGCTTCATTTAAAATTAAATTAAAATGCAGAACCCCCCACAGACCAGTGGCCAGGACCCAGGCAGCGGGAGTGCCACTGAAAATCAGCTTGTGTGTCGCCTTCGGCACGTGTGCCAAAGGTTGCCTACCCCTGGACTAAGTCTTTTGAGTAAGAATGTGCCATTTTACAGACACTTCAGAGTAGAACCACACTTCTGGCTATACTGTGCCTCATTCTGGCTGTCCAAGCCTGATCTAGTTTTCTAATCACTTTTTTAACCAAGATGATGCTAGTGTATAGGATTAGCACTATAATCTTAGCCAAAACCCAATGAAGTCAACGGAAACATTCCTGTTGACTTCAATAGGTTTTTTGGATCAGACTTTACAGAAGGAATATCCTATTTTTGGCTTAATGTGCAAGTTCCATACACACTTGAAAAATTTTGTAATGTATCTTCAAGTAGGTTTACAATTTACTACTGAGAAACAATTCTTATATTTCAAATTTTCAGATGGCTGGTCAAAGCAAATAGGGTTTGCTTTTCTTTCAGCACAAAAAACATCAAAGCCAGATCTGTCACCAGTAAAAATACATCTTATTTCAATCCGTTTACTCTTGCACAGAACAAAAGTCTTCCAAGAAGTGTCATAAATCCATCTGACATCTCTAGCTATGACATTTTGCATTTGGATCTTTGCTTTAGCTGAAAAATAGGAAAAAAAAAAATCACATTTATCCAAATAGCTCCTTATTGTCTACAGCGTTTCCCAAACTTGGGACGCTGCTTGTGTAGGGAAAGCCCCTGGTGGGCCGGGCCCGTTTGTTTACCTGCCGTGTCCGCAGTCCGGCCGATCGCGACTCCCACTGGCCGCGGTTCGCTGCTCCAGGCCAATGGGAGCTGCTGGAAGTGGCGGCCAGTACATCCCTCAGCCCACGCCGCTTCCTGCCGCTCCGATTGGCCTGGAGCAGCGAACCGTAGCCACTGGGAATCACGATCGGCCAGACCTGTGGACGTGACAAGCAAACAAACCGGCCCGGCCCACCAGGGGCTTTCCCTACACAAGCGGCGTCCCAAGTTTGGGAAACACTGGTCTACAGATATTGAAGAATGAAAGGTAAACCACATAATGCTGGCATTAACCTGCCCTTGAAAGATATAATCAATTTGAAATCTAATCATTTAAAAAAAAAAACAGAAGTAGCTTCAGGTATAGCACCTGCTTGCACTGTGACATTTTTTCTCGTTTTACGATAAAATTTTCCTATTTAACAAAAGTTCTCTCCTCTGTTGCTATGTGAAAGACTCAAACAAAAGGAAATACGATCAATGACTATCCATTTATATGCCGTAGGTGTACAAGGTGTTTTGCAAACATAGGACCAGGTCCCTGCTCCAAGGATCTTACATTTTTAGAACTTGATGCTAACAAACACTTACTAAAAGGGTAAGTAACTCTTCATACAAGCAGTCCCACATTAGAACTACTCGCACATGTAAAGTTACTCATATGTGTTGGCAGAATCTAACAGTGCAGCAGTGTGATTATATAGGAACATCAGAACAGGAAATTAATTTATTTCTCACTAAGATGAAAGATATGCAAAAATTACACAAAAACATCGCCCATAATTTAATTTGGATATTAAGAAAACCTCATTAATAGAAGGTTGTCTGGTTGGTGGATTTAAAATGTATTTACTTTCAGCATCCTTCTGCATGCACGTAGTGCTCTGACTCTTGATGAGCTACTAACTTGTTTACCACTGTCGGTTCCTGCTCAACTATAACTGATCAATAATAAAAGCAGACATATTAATTTAAACACTATTAGTTCTGATGTAATTAGAAAATGGCAGCTGACTTATACATGCTTATTAAACTTTTCTTTTGACTGTAAAGTTACTTCTCTCCTCCAGACATTTTTTGTCTGATGTCTCTTTCAATAAATTAGATGGATCATTCCACTGGGAGAAATATATTCAAAGGCCCAAGTTGTCACTCCCCCAGTGGTAATACAGTTTCTTTGAAGTGTCTTTGATTCTTCGCAAATCAGAGACAGAGAGAGCGAGAATGCTGACTTGCACAACAGCATCCTACCCTTACCCCCCATGGAAAATGACAAAACTAAGCCTGAAATTCAGTAACTATAGTGGAAAGATGGCTTTATCTCAAAGAGATTTGAAAGGCAGACAGCAGAATAAAAGGTCCGGTGCTAATACTTCTACTCAAGCCTTACATAACCTGCAGCACATAACCTTGGGGGGAGGCTTTTTGTTGTTGTTGCTATTGTTAATAAGATGGCTTCACTCACATGAAAAGCAGTTTCAGATGTTCAGCTAAAACTAACAATCTTGCTTTAAGTGAAAGATTGGGAAAAGATGCAAAAAGCCTGAGGAAAGTGATTACATTGTGATTATTTCCACTACATTTTTAATGAAGCATAAATGGCAATCATATCTGCTTTGTTAGTTTTCTGACTGTGCATTAGTACCCAGTGAGGTCTATAGGAACATGTGTTACTCCAGGACTGGCACATGTAATTTGGCTGCAGACTAGAATGAGGAGCTCATGTAGCTCATTAAGGAGTGTTACCAAAATGGTATTTTAATTTTTCCAATAGAGAGATAGATTTTTTTTAAATGTTAAGTAAAATACAGAAAACATTCCTTGCCAAGATTCTCCAAACAAAGTAGGACATGTTTTAAGCCTACAGAGTTTGGCAACGCACCTTTACATTAACTGCTGCTATATTATTTTAGAACTCAAGAACTCACAGGTTTTCAGCTGCTCAACATTTAGCAAAGCTAACAACGCTACAGAAAACTGCTTAATGATGAGCATTTAGTCCAGGAAATACCTCACCAGTATATGAGCATTTCTTTAGAATATTTGAATTTTTGCATCCTTTGCTTAAACAAATGGATGGTTAACAACCTATTTCCAACATAAAACACTTTCTTTTTTGTAAAGTCTGGCGCAGGAGAGGGGAGAATGAAAAGTTGTTTTAAAAGGAATTTTACCTTTAAAAATACATTAATTCGCCTGCATAATAATCACTGCAGCTAAAAAAGCTCACTGCAGAACAGATAGCAACCATACCCTGTAAAAATAAATTATTACTGGAGTGGAGCAGTACTGTCCTAACTCATTCTATCGACTTGTGATAATAAACTTCCATATAACAAAAACCATCAACTGCAGAAATCAGATATGCATTTTAGCAGAAACTAATTAATTAGTGAAGTATACATACTATGTAAATAGCTTAACTAATGCATTACATGTGTATATAGCAATAAGAAAACTGCCTTTTTCAATACACAGTTTTATTGAAGTAGCATGATTTTGCACCAGAGTGGACTGATTTAAATAAAAGCCATGTAAATTACCAATTTTAATCATCATTTAAATCAGCAAGCAGGAAACTTTCATCTAAATAATAAATTTCAATCCTGTTTTCCATTTGTACTTTTAAGTTATTTTCCTAAAAACCATGGTGATTTGCAACAAAATATAGTCTTTACACTAAATTTCATACTACTTTTTGCTAATCGAGAGGATATGTAGATCGATACACATTTATTTAAGCAATTATATAATATTAACATACATTTATTCAGATTCCTAAATTTTAGATTTTTATTACATCAAAAATGGTGAATGAGGCATTTCTTATCTACTAGATTATTAATTTTTTAAATTGTGATTTGTGTCAAAATGCAATTAAAAAGGCACAAAACCAGCTTTTAAAAAAATATTATTTAAATAAAAGTATCTTAAATGTGCTGGATATACAAGAAAAAAAATTATAAAAGCATGTTTTGAATTTAAAACTAACTGAATTAATACACAAAAGTAGTATTATTGCTAGTTAGTGAACTGAATGTATTGTTTCTGGTTACCATGTCCTTCAAGGTTTAGAATTAGTAGGCCTTATCCTCTCATACCTAGTTTTCATTCTTGGACTGGAAGAGAAAAGCAAGCTTTCCTGTATTTTCAACTGCCAAACAGGTTCTCAACTTTGAATTAACTAGGGTTACCATATTTCAACACTGAAAAAAGAGGACACTCCACGGGGGCCTGGCCCTGCCCCAACTCCGCCCCTTCCCTCTGAGCACCCTGCATTCCCCCTCCTCCCTCCCGCTCTGATCTTGGTTGGAGGTTGCTAAGTGCTTCCCTGCTCCCCACTCGCCCTGCAGCCCCTCCACCCCTGCAGCCTCTGTGACCTCTGCTCCCCACTCACCCTGCAGCCCCTGCACCCCCTGCCCCCTCTGCGCCCCACGCCTGCCCTGCCCCTGCACCCCTCCACCCTCTGTGACCCCTGCTCCTCACTCGCCCTGCAGCCCCAGCACCCCCCAGCCTACCCTGCCCCTGCGCCCCCCTGCCCTTGCAGCCTCTGTGACCCCTGCTCCCCACTCGCCTTGCAGCCTCTATGCCCCTGCCTGCCCTGCCCCTGCTGACCCAGCAGCCTCTGCCTGCTGAGGGCTTCAGACGCTCGGCAGCGCGGGTCCCTGCAGCCCCGGCCGCAGCTTCCTTCCTGTGGATGAGCACGTTCCCCGGCCTGTCTGTCCCCTCCGGAAACAGCTCCCACTGTGCCGGGTTCCGAGCTGCGCGGGGCAACGGGGCCACAGGAAGGGTCCCCCAGTGGCCGGGGGGCCCCCGCCCGCGAGGGAAGCCCGAGACCCCCTCCCCCCCCGTTCCCCACCTGAGCATTGTAGCTGGGGCGGCTGGGCTGCACTGCGGACCCGGCGGATCGTGCTGGGCGGACCCTGGCTTATGCCTCCCTATTTCCCCGGACATGTCCGGCTCTTTGGAAATTCCCCCCGGACGGGGATTTGAGCACCAAAAAGCTGGACATGTCTGGGGAAATCCGGACGTATGGTAACCCTAAATTAACATTGAACAGAACTAGTTGGATAAACTGAAATGACGAAAATATTCTCTCTGCGCCTACAAAAAGAGACTACTGCTGGTTTAGCACTTCAACAGACTCTGTTTTTGGATGCATGATCAGTAACTTCCAGCAGTTCAGTAGTTTAACTTTCTTTAAAACTTCACCAGTAAAAGATATTACTTATTTTTTATTTAATTTAAATTATTTGAATAGATTATAGTAAGGCCGTAATATAGGTTATCATAATTTCAAATTTAATTTAAAAATAGGTTTCCTTTTTAAGAAAAATGTATTTAGTCTAAACTAAAAAAATCCAATTAAAAAAAGCATTGGTTTTTATCCACCCTGTATTTGTTTGAATGACAACACAGGCTTTGGCGGCAAGATCTAATAATAGGGAACAGGCAATGAGTTGATCTGAACTTTTAACAAATATTGGACAAAATATATTAAACTGAAGATTCTATAATTTTATAGTAGCTTCTGTACAATCCGTTATCTGTTGCTTTAATACTATCCAGTCACTTCCTCACAGCAACACTTCTCAGTAAGTCATCATACTCCATCTCCTAGAGAAAAGGAGATCACATTTTACTACAATGCTGGAGCACAACAGATAAATTATCAGGATTGCTTTGCGGTAACACTTATTCTATGTTCCCTGAGCTACTGGGGAAAAACTGTTTGGATTACACACTGCAAAAGACAAGAAGGCTACTTCTGTATAAAAGAGCAAGTGGAACGGTTATGACCTATTCTGAGGGTTGATTCCAGAGTTTCTACAGTAACTAATTTGATTTTCACCCTACTACTGTATTTACACAACTTGTAATATCAGACAGGAATATCAATCCATTTTGTGTGTGTTTCTATTTTACTTATTTACCATATCTTTAAGATGACACCACATACACATATTTAAATGAGAAAGAGAAAGTTCTCAAACAGCAAATTGTCTAACGTATCTCCATATCTGTTCACTTCTTACATTCCCATTATGTGTCTTCTCCATTCATTTAAGAATTCTGTAAAATTATATATAAAATTAATTATGAAAATGTTGCCCTCTTCCTCTAGTGACAAAAAGATCTGTATTGCATTACTGCATTGTCTATAGCGGTATGTATAGATTCAGATCTTTAAGTAAGAAACAAACCTTACAAACTAGGTATGTATATGAACTGCAGCCACAAGACTACTCATCCTAACAAGCATGAACCAATGTTTTCATAGTCAGTCATCCAGCTCCAGTTTGGTATTAAGCACCTGGTGATGTCAAACAAGTGAAACAAAAAATGTGTAGTATTAACCTTCAGTCCAAGAGATGAACATTAATAAATTGTTCAATGAAAGTTTCCTACTTTTTGTGATGACATCAGAGGGTGCCTATCCAAAAATTCTGGATCTGCATAGATTTCTTTGTATTACTATTGTGTCCTCCATCAGAGTTTAAGATCATTTAGGACTTTTAGAAAAATATTAAAACGGACAAAGAAGTAACAGCTTTGGAGTCATGGTCCATTAACAGCATTTATTCAGCCAGTTTTCTTCTATTTTAATTTGAAAAGTGAAACAAAACAAAAAAAAAAATCACAAGAGAGATTTTTATACTAGCACAAAAAGGAAATTAATGTGAATAATTCACTATAGATAGCAATGCAAAAGAACTGAACATACAAAAGGTTCCATTAGGGGAAATATTTCCCCTTCTGAATTATAATAGAGGATTTTGCCCATTAGTTATTCCAAAATGAGTTAACACAATTCATTAGTTAGTGCAGCCAGTTCAATGCTTTCAGGCTCAGAGTTACATACAGACTTTTTTGAAAATAAGTGGCACTTGTGTGCACTCAGCTCAAGCATACACTAGTGTTGCATGAGCACATACCTATTATGCACCCAAATCTAATGTGCATGGTGAGGGAGCCAAACATTACACTGGGATCTCACAAAAATACAACAAAACTTAAGCACTTTGGAAATTTGTTATTAAGTGCCCTCAATAGCTATCTGTCAACATGACCAGGTGCCAGCTTCACTTTGAGCAGTGTCCTCAGGAGAGAACAGCAAAAAACAGATGGGGAGCAATGGGAACTCCCATAACTTCCAGTCTGAAGTTTCTGGAGGGAAAGGGATGCTACTGATGTCAATAATCACCACTACTCACATCTTGGTTACTGCTAGTTGTTATTCTCATCTGAGCAGCCACCAGAATGCTGGTTACCTCTACTTGCAAGAAGGTTAGAGTTGCTAGGATTTCATCCTCCACAGTCTGTAAGGTAGTAGTTTACGATATATATGGAACTGTTGTAGATTGCCCTCACTGCAGACTGCCACCATTCTGAGAGACTGCTTGGACCTAAACACAGGTGCAACTAAGTGTGGGAGGACACAGAGAGATTATGACCACTGCAGGTAGACAGAAAATGGAGCATCCCATAAGACCAGAGAATTCCATGTAGACCTCAACTTCCCTCATACTGTCCAGCCACTCAGACTAAAGAAAGTTCTACATACACAGTACAGTATAATTCAGGAGTGCAGAATTGAAGGTTGATAGCCTCAGTCTGGGTGATGTTCTCCTCTTAGCCCAGTGCTTGTGATATTCACCAACCCCATATGCTGATTAGAGAGGAGACTATGCTGCAGTCTGGGTCATATCCAAACTTCCAAAACGTGGAGGGTTTTACACTCCAGAATACAAAATATTTCTACAAGGTTTAGAAAATATCACAACATGTTCTTATCAGTTCCTAGCAAAACTTTTATATATTTTACAGAAACCAAAGTCAAATTGCTTTTCACTTCAAAACAATGTTTTATACATGATGCTGTGGAATTCTGCAAGGATAGATTATTAAATCTATCTTTATTTCATACAAATTTCACTGGGTCAAAATGAAATTTACTTTCCCGTATAAGTTGTTTGTAATGTTGTTATAGCCATGTTGGCTTAGGATACGAGACAGACAAAGTGGGTGAGGTGATATCTTTTAATTGGACCAACTTCTGCTGGTGGAAGAAACAAGCTTTGGAGCTTCACAGAGTTCTTCTTCATGTCTGGGAAAGGTAACCAGAGTGTCACAACTAAATAACAGGTGGGACAGATGGTTAAGCATAAGGGGTTAACAGAAGTTGCAAGAAACCACTTAAAATGAAGTGGGCAATTAACCTCTCTGCAATCATAGGACAAAGGAGGGTTAGTAGGTTACAAATTGTTGTAATGAGCCATAAAATCAGCATCTCTGTGGAGACCATGATTTTTAGTATCTAGCAGAATTATGAATTTAAGTTCCCAGGCTCATCTTTTGAAGGCGTTGTACAGGTTCCCCTTGGGGACAAAGACTGATGGGTCAGATATGCAGTCACCATGTTATGAAAAGTATTTGCCCAAAGATAATGTGGTGTTTTTGTCTTTTATCATTTTTCGGCGAGAGCTCATTTGAGAGCATACTGACTGTCCAGTTTCACCCATACAGAAACCACACAGAAGTTGGCCCAATAAGACCTTTTACCTAACCCACCTTGTCTTTCCCATATAAGGATTATTAAGCATTGTTTAATCACTGTTGTTGCTGTTTCTCTTTTTTGTTTGTATTTTTGGGAGGGGGGTAAAGGAAGGATTCCCCCTCACACTAGCTACCTTAGGGTTTTATACCGTTGCCTATCACCATAGCAACAGAGCGTCTTCCATGTAAAATCGGTAGCAATAGCAAAGTCCCTAGTGGACACTCAACACAACAATAAATCGATTAAAGTAAAATATACCTGACAATTGGTAGAACTTTGTGATAGTGCTGGTATCTTGCTCATCAAAGAGTCTCAGATCATCATGATTCTCCAAGACCACTTGCAGGACCATCAGGAAATTCTGGAGATAATATGGGTGACCAAAAGAGTCAGACGCAGAACCAAATGCACCACTTATTTTGTCTAAAATGTCACTGGCAGGACTCTGAAAATCCACCTCTTGCGTAGGTTCTGAGAAAGTATGATAAATCATCTCATTCCTTAAGTTTTCATGAACTTCCATAGGAAGTGTTCCTGTATTATCTGTCACTAGGCAGTTTTCTGTATGGCTCTCATACATCACTTGTGTCCTTGAAGAAGGAATATCCTTAACAGAGAACTGAGTTTTGGCTTCTGAACCATCAGATCTCTCTACTTTATTATAACTTGCTGGATGTGTTTTATGTTTGCCAAGATTAGGCACCATGCCTTCAGAATAACTGTGTTTCTCAGTGTTCCCTGCAGCAGACACTAGCTCCCTGGCCACAATGCAAACTGAAGATACTAATCCATGAGCAGAACCCACAAGAGTCTCTTTATCACATTCTCGTGTTTCTCCCTGACTTTCAAGTTCTTTTGTTAAACTGTCTTTTGGGACATGCTGCTTTTGGAATCCTGCCAGAACAAAGTGATTCTCTTTCTGAAAGCCATCCCCAGCACAAGTCTCTCCATCACCCCATTCTGCAGCATTGTCACACACACTGTGAACAGCTTGAGATGAAGAATTCCTCTTGTTTTCTTCTATCAGTTGTCTATTCTGGATACGGTGCCTTCTGGACAGTTTAGATGACAAGTTGCCCAAAGAGATACTTTTAACCATTTGCACCCTTGGCCCATTCTGAACATTGCACATTGGAGCATTATTATTCTTAAAGTAAGGACTAGTCTGCTGTCCTGCATCTGCTCTCATTTTCAACAAGTTGCTTTCAAAGATGCTCATATTTTTCTCTGGAGTTGAAGCTTCCTTTGCAAAGTATGGGCTGGAACTAGTGTTCAGATCTATACCTGATGGGCCCGCATTCATAAAACAGTCAAGTCCTGAATCAACTAGAATCATTGCACCATCCCCATGGTTCTTCTGACAAATTTCATCTATGTGCTTGTTGATCCCATACCTTGGCACCATTTGCCCGCACATAGGGCAGGTGACTTTGGCAGGGGGAGTGTTGTTAAAAAAAGAAAGGATAGAGGAAGAAGCTGAAGGTGTGGATGGTGCTCCTTTAACTTCTGCTTCATTCTTTTTCTTATTTTCATTCTTTTCCTTGTTTTTACTGAGGGACAAGCTTCTCCGGGGTCTTTTATTTTCTGGAGATGTGGCTTCCGACATTATGGGATTAAAAAGCACATCCACTGCATGGGCTGCTTCATTTGACTGATATTTTCTTATTCTGAAATCATTAAAAAGAGTTTTCTTGGCTTCATGTTATATGCCTGTCTCTTCTGCCCTGCCTGCAAGAAAATATATGAAACTTAAGAAGAATTCTGAATCTACTGAACAGAAAATCTATTAACCGCCAAACATCACCAATGTGAACAGTGCAGATAAGAAAAAGACTGTACAGGTCTGGAATAATTTACTCCTCAGCCTGCTGTGCTATTACTATCCCATTAATGACAGGTTTCAGAGTAGCAGCCGTGTTAGTCTGTATCCGCAAAAAGAACAGGAGTACTTGTGGCACCTTAGAGACTAACAAATTTATTTGAGCATAAGCTTTTGTGGGCTACATTATCCCATTAATGTTTCACTCTGCAACATCAGTGGACATAACCTAGCATGTTGAGCAATGCAGTTGTGTTTAAACATTTTTACAATACTCATTTTTACAATACTTACAGTCAAGTAGTTAGACAGAACTCTTTCCTCAATTAACATTTCAAGATCTGCTTTGAACAGGAGTGTCTGCACTCTGACCCAGACACATCAAGAGCTTTAGACTGCAGGTATGCCCAAATCATGAGGCAATAAGCACCTGAGGAGCATCTTTAATTCCCACTCACTTCAGCTGCAAATGGTCAGCAACTCTGAGGATTTGGCCCTTAAATTACATATATATTTGGGGATTAGCGCTCACCAATATCCTAAAAAACTGTCAGAGGATGAGTATAGCTGCACCCGACGGACTCCACCAACAGCTATATTTTGCTCTTGGAGTGCACCCTGTCAACCTGGCTTCCAAGCATAACTATGCCAAACTTTTCATTCTGGGAGGCCACAAAGTTGCATCAATGTATTTGAGAAATCTTCACACATCTGAGAAGAGACAAACACCAGGGGAGTGAAAAATAAGACTAACACAGAGAAGCTGCCCCCCTCCCATCCTCTCATGCAGAACCAGCCTGGCTCTAGATTCCAAAGAGCTGCATTCAAATTTGAACATTTCAGTTCCTTCACCCCTAAGCTGTATGCAGTTATGACCGACATTCTAAATGTAACTTTAGCATTAATAAGGCATTACAAAATGCTTTTCTAAGATGGGTGTCATCTCTGCTTGACAAATGAAGAAAATTAAGCATAAAACAGTTGAAGGGGCATTGTCAATATTGTCCTATGTTGTAAGCAAACAAGATTCTTTACCTGTTATTAACACCACTATAGGTTATTACAAATGAAAGAACTTTTAAAATCCATTATTCAGGCTTTAGGCACCAATCCTGAAAAGACTTTTATGCACACACACTTTACCACCCTGTGTAGCTCCACTGATTTCAATGCATGTGTTTGCAGAATCAGGACCTTGTTTTTTGTGTGTATATCAGTTTGTTCCCTGACTCCTGCACCCCCACACACACCCAGACCCCTGCACTGCCTCACACACATCCAGCTCCCTGTCCTGACCCCTGTACTCCCCTCACACCTCCCCAGCCCTTACTCCTGCACCCCCCTCACACACACCCAGCCCCTGCCCTGACGCCTGCACCCCCCTACACCACCCCCAGAACCCCCTTACACATCCTGAGCCCCCTGCCCTGACCCCTGCATCCCCCTCACCTCCCCAGCCCCCTGCACCCCACCTCACACCTCCCCAGCATTGACTCCTGCATCGCCCCTCATGCCCCCCAGCCCCTGCCCTGAAACCTGCCCCCCCACACACACACACCCAGCCCCCTGCCCTGACTCCTGCACCCCCCCCTCCACATCCCCACCCCCATCCTGAGAACCAAATAGGAGCTGCCCCAGGTAAGCGCGCCACTCCCCAACCTCCTGCCCCAACCCTGAGCCCCCTCCCTTGCTCTAGCTCCTGGCCAGACTCCGTACCCGAACATTTTTGTACAATATTTGGAAAGATCATTAAGTGGTCTGTAGAGACCCTCCGTGATTTTCAAGTGGTCTGTGGAAAAATAAGTTAGACTATAAGAACAATCAAGGTACCTCACTTTATTTTCATTTACTTGCTATTACTTATGGAAGGAGGATGAAGAAAAAAAGAATTAAAAACAGGGGCAGGGGGAGATAAGAGAGAATGTTCTTTTTCTTGACTGGGTTCCAAGGAGGAGCCCCAAAAATGAAGCTGAGCACAGGGCTGGGGGGCCCCACTAACTCTAAATCCACCACTGGCTGTCATGTCACCTGGGCTGGGGATACTGACAGGGCCGGTGTAACCACTAGGTGCCAAAAAGCAATGCCCCAAAATTTTTTTTACACTACAGTGGAGTCGCATCTTACGTGGGGGTTAGGTTCTAAAGTCACCGCATAAGAGGAAAATCGCCTATAGTGAAAATTACCATAAAGTACAGTATACACTAGAACAGGGGTCCTCAACCAACGGCACGCATGCCAAAGGTGGCACGCAAGTCGATTTTTTTTTTAAATGGCAGGCTGTGGGTCCCGGCTGCCGTGAGCCTGCTGCTTACCTGGGGTTCTGTTCACTCAGCTGGCAGCGGGCTGAGCAGGGCCAGCAGTGGGCCGGCTCCTGCCAGCCGGGGTCCCAACGCCAACCCCACTCAGCCTGCTGGGGTCCCAGCCAGCTCCGCTCAGCCTCCTGCCAGCCTGGGTGAACGGTCTGGGGAACGTTCACCCAGAGATCCATCCGCCGGCCTGGGGTTCTGTTCACTCAGGCTGCCAGGAGGCTGAGCAGATCCGGCGGCTGGGACCCCGGCTGGCAGCGGGCTGAGCGGGACCGGCAGCTGGCATGAGCCAGCGGACGGAACCCCAGACCGGCAGCGGGCTGAGCTGCCGAGCTGAGCAGCTCAGACCACCGCCAGTCTGGGGTCCCAGCCTCCGGTCCTGCTCAGCCCGCTGACAATCTGGGTATTCCAGCTGCCAGCCCCTTGCCAGCCAGGGTCTCTGCTTCTGGCCCAGCTCAGCTTCCTGCCGGCCTGGGTGAACGGCAGGAGGCTGAGCGGAGTCGCCGGCTGGGACCCCGACTAGCAGCAGGCTCAGTGGTGGCCGGCACCCGCAGCCTGCCTTAAAAAATCAGCTCGCGTGCCACCTTTGGCAGGCGTGCTGTAGGTTAAGGAACCCTGTTCTAGTGTATACTGTACTTTATGGTAATTTTCACTATACGTGATTTTCCTCTTAAGTGCTAACCTTAGAACCTAACCCCTGCATAAGATGCGACTCCGCTGTATTCATTTTTGAAAATTTATAATAAGCGATGCTCGGGGGGGGGGGGGGATTTGAGGAGGGAGGGCAAGGTGGAAGTTTCGCCTAGGGTGCAAAATATCCTTGCACCAGCCCTGGATATGTGTCAGCTGATCCCCACAGTCTCCAACCCACCTGGACAGTACAGCAGACATGGCCCTGTCCACTAGCTCCTCTTCACTCCCTAGCCCATCCACCACTTGCCCCCCCCCCCTCAGGCCTCGCCCCCTTTCCATTAAAAAATTGATGCCTGCCCCCCCCCCCCCCCCCCCAGGCTTTTCTGGCAGCCCTGTTGCCAGGTATCCAGTTTTAGACTGGAAACTCCAATAGAAAATGGTACCTGATTTTCCAGTTAGCAGGGCTGACTGGAAACTAAATGTCCAGTTATAGGAATAACCACATTAGCCTCTGCTCCTCCCACTGCCAACACCCACCCCAGAGGGCTGGAAGAGAACCTGTCCTGCTGCTGTGGGAAGAGGGGCAGCTGAGCACACAGAGAGACAAAGAGAATGGGCTAGAACCAGTTAGGTACCCACTCCATGTGGGCGGGGCGGGTAGATCCCGTTTACCCCCTCCCCAGCCCCGCTGCGCTTGCAGTTTACCCCGACCCCTCCCTTGCTCCAGAGACCAACCCTAGCTCCTGCCCCACTGTGCTTTTACCCCCAGCCCCTTTTACAATTATTCCCCAAGGGGGCTCACAAAAAGTTAATCCGGCCCTGGTTACAGCAGAGTCCAAGGCTACCCCGGGCCGTTTGCCATCCCATTTTCCATCCCGCCAGGCCCATGACAGTGGGGGGCAAACGGCTGGTGGGGAGTGCGAACTAAACTATGCCCAAGCACTAACCAAGCTCACACAGCGAGAGGGCGGCACAGACTCGACCCCCGGGCGTTACTAGACCAGCAGGGCGGCGAGTCCCTCCAGGCCCCAGCGCCTCCGTCCCATTCCCGGGGACCAGGGCGCGGCGGTTTCCCAGAAAGTCTTTGCTGCTCCCGTCACCTGGCCCCTGAGCCCGGGCAGAGCCGCGGAGGCGGCTCGCCGGGGTCCCCTAGCGGCGACCTTAGACGGGGCGCTCAGCCCCCGGCCGGGGAACGAGGCAGCGATGGGCTCAGCCTCTGCAAAGAGCCGCCCCGCCCCGCCCCCTGGAACCGGGGAAGCGGCTCTGCCCGCGAGCGACCCAGGGCCCTCGTGCAGTGGCGTCATCGCGCAGGGCTCTGGGTGCGGCGTGGGCAGGCCGGAGAGCCTGTACCAACCGCGCGGCCCAGCGCAGCTCGGCCGGGAGGGGCACAAGCACAGCGCGGGTAGGAGCCGGAGCGGCGCCATGTTACGGCCTCCCGCTCCCTCACTCACCCCCGCTCAGGGCCAGGCACTCTCCATCCATCACCGCTCTCCAGCCCTCCGGCACAGGCAGGGTGAGCCGAGCCCGGAGTGATCGATTCGCCCGGCTCAGGGGCCGTGGGCGCTGGTGCCGAGCGCGGTGAGGGCTGCCGGGGTCAGGCCGAGCGCGCTAGCGAGCGGAGCACGCGGGAAACGGACCATGAATGAGAGCGATTGCAAAGAGCAACGCACCTGGCCGTGGGCCTGTCCCCCGGGGCTGTAGGCGCCACCCGAGCCCCAGCCCCGAGGAGCGGCAGGGCCGGGGAAACGGCAGCGAAAATGACCCTCCGTTCGTACAGGCTGCGTCCCATTAACACGCTCCCTCCCACCTCTCCGGCCGGGAGAGGGCCATGCAGCAGGCCGAGTACCAAGAAACGTGATTATTGTTGACGTACCAGTGTGTGACCCAGGCCTGTACGTTGTGCGTGGGGATCGGGAGGCGGGTAACGGCCTCGTGGGAAAAGGGTGGGCCCTAGCCGCCCTCACCTGTCAGCTTGTTGCTAAAGCAATGTGGGAAAGCTGCCTTTTCCAAAGCTGTCGCTGCCATTTTGTAGATCATTCAGCGCATAATCTGTAATGCGTGATGTGGCCCAGCAGCTGTAGCTCAGCTGGCCAGGCTGAAATCTGTTTTAAAACACTGCAGTGTTTGCGAAGTGGTTTGAGGGCAAATGTTAGTGATCTGGCCAAATTACATTCTGCTTATGGTAAAGTCCCCACGTGACCTCTAATAAAGCATTCTTCTGTCTTAAGCCGTTGTGTGTTAGGTCTGCATGTGGGTGTTGGAGTAACTATTTTTATACATAGTTGTTGGTAAAGGGCCAGCCTCATTATTATTTGTCTGAGAAGCATATTACAGATTTTAAATTTCACATGTTTTTTACTTTCTGTGAGCAGTCTAGAGTTAAAGATAGGCAATACATACAGATATAATAATGTAGGTACTAATCTTTCAATTAGTCCATACAGGGATACCATATCCTCTTGCCTATGCAAAGACTATTCAAAGTCAGTGAGGGTCTGCCTATTCATATCCAATTGCAGTCAGGGTCCTGATTTGTCTGGTCCTATATTGAGTCCCTCCACCCATTGCAGGATCAAGACCTAAATCAGTTTGTAAAACACCTTGATAGATTATGGATTAAAGAGAATACATTTTAAAAAACTACAAAATGCTTTATCATATGCAGGTGTAATTCTCTAATCATTACATATTTTGGATTTCAGAAAATCTTATTTACCTCTTGTAACAAATAAATATAGTATATGACCAGCATTGAGAAGTTCAGTAAAGATATTCAACATTAAACCAGAGTGGTAATACAAAGGCCAACCTGAGATCACAAACTATTCTAATAGATATTAGGTATGGGATGGAATATGGGTAAAAGGAAGAAAAGTAATAGAAAAGGGGAAAAAATAAAACCTAAAGCTGCATCCCTTAGAAAATTCTTTTGTGAGTTGAAAGGATTAAAAATGCTTACAACAGTATCTCCAAAGAGACTGAAAAAAGGCTCCAAATCCTAAAAGATGAACAGCTGGTCTTGAATCTCCAGGGGGAGGCTGAATCTGGCAAGTGTAAGATAAATACAAAGTTGGATGCTTTATCATTCAACCAAAAAGAGAAGCTCAGAGATTTCCAAAACTCCCAGTTTTAAAGTCTCTCTATTGAGAAAGTCTTTGAAGCCAGAAAAATATTTATCCTTAATAACTAAAAGCTTGAAAGTTCCTGCACTTTAGCTGTTTCACAATACCTAAATCACATACATTATAAGGGAAAGGAAGAGCTGTTCCTTCATTAATTTGAAAGGGATTTCAAGTGCACTATGACTTCATAAAAGGCCATGTTATAACAAGAAATATTAAAAAAAAAATTACCTATCAGACCACATGTGAGCTAACTGGCATAGAGCACAGGCACCATCTTTCTAAAGAGATGTTTAAGAGGCACATAGCCCTTGAAATACTGACCAATTTAAAGTAAAGCAAGTCAACAAAACTGATAAGGAAAAACATCTTGACCAGAAGACCTTTCAAATTTCAAAGCAGTGGAAAGTTTATGGCTAAGGAATGAAGAATCTGCAGAAATGTCTTAATGTAAGAAGCCACATAAGTTTACATTAAGAGATACAGAACTATTCCTGAAGCTGCTGAAAGATACAATTGTACCCTGGGTATATAAACCAGAAATTAAAAACTCTTAAACAAATGAAGAAAGTTCTGAAAGGGAATGTGAATGCAAGCTACAATTTTAATTTTTATCCTCTCAGGAGACTTCACATTGTCTCAGCAACCATTTCCTACTGAATTTACTGCATTATGAACTATCATTTTTAGAACATGTTCCATTTACAGGTCTAATAGCTAATATGCAATGAATACTGGAACTGATCAGGTGCCAATACTGAAATAGTGGGATGTTCCAGGGTAAAGCATATAAGCACATATAGCTGTAATGGCTTTTACCCAGAACTACCGATCACTCTCTGTTATATATTTCAGAGTGGTAGCTGTATCAGCAAAAAGAACAAGGAGTACTTGTGGCACCTTAGAGAATAACAAATTTATATGGGCATAAGCTTTCGTGGGTTTGAATAAAAACTGGGAGTGGCTGGGTCATTACACAAAGTAAAAACTATTTCCCCATGCTCATTTTCTCCCTACTGTTACTCACCCCTTCTTGTCAACTGTTTGAAATAGGCCATCCTGATTATCACTACAAAAGTTTTTTTTTCTCCTGCTGATAATAGCCCACCTGAATTGATTAGTCTCGTTAGAGTTGGTATAGCAACACCCATTTTTTCATGTTCTCTGTGTATATATATCTTCCTACTGTATTTTCCACTGCATGCATCCAATGAAGTGGGTTTTAGCCCACAAAAGCTTATGCCCAAATAAATTTGTTAGTCTCTAAGGTGCCACAAGTACACCTTGTTCTTTTCTCTGTTATATAGTGTGTCCTTTTAATTTTTTTTTTTTAAGATGCAGACTTAAGTCCTTTATCTATACTATTAACAATCAGTGTGCTATCTTGATTTTGCCTGAGTTTAATGCAATACTAGCTTCTATGACTTGAACTGTGACAAATTTTCCAAACGTCCCTTTGCAGATACACATGATTTATCTGAAGTCACTGAAAAAAATATTTAATCCCCAACAACCACTTAATCTTTTTATTTCAGGTACTTAAAAATGGTATATTGTGATTGGTAAAATCAATTTGTTAACGTGTCTCAATCTGATGAAATGTATTCAGTATAAATCAGAATTTCTTTAGGAAGTCAAAGCATAATTAGAACATTCTGCAACAGGAGATGAAAGTTCAGGATTGTCCTTCCCTAGCATTTAACCTGCTTTAGGGCTTGTATATACTAAATAGAAAATGGCACCAGTTTAAGTCAGTTTAAAAATCAACATTGATTAACTCATATCAATTTTAGAAGCTAAATCAATTAAGCCAGGGTTAAACCAATTTCAGTGCATTTACATTAGGGGTTTACACCAGTTTAACCAGATTGATTTCTTAGGGCATGGCTACACTTGCAGATGTAGAGTGCAGTAGGAAAAGCGCTGCAATCTGTCCACGCTGACATCTGCAAGCGCACTGGCGTGGCCACATTAGCAGCTCTTGCAACGGCCACAGAGAGCAGTGCAGTGTAGCTATCCCAGCATGGAAGTGGCTGCAATGTGCTTTTCAAATTGGGGGGGTGGGTGGAGTATGACAGGGAGTATGTTGTGTGTATGTGGGGGGAGAGAGTGGGTTTTTGGGGGGCTGAGAGCATGTCAGCATGCTGTCTTGTAAGTTCAGAAAGCCGCAGACCCGACCCTCTCTCTCTCTCACACACAGCATTCCACAGTAGTGGTTGCTTTGTCTCGGAGCAGATAAGAAGCCGGCTGTCAGAAACGGAGCTTCCAGAGGGCATATCCGCATTCCTGCAGCAATTACAAAACAATGACAAGAGTGGCCACTTGACTTAAGGGGATTATGGGATGTTTCCAGAGGTTGATCAGAGCGCAGTAATACAACACCTCGTTCACACTGAGGCCCAGGCATTTCAGCCAATGCGCACCAAGCGTTAATCTTCTCACAGAGGTGGAGTACCAGGAACGCTCTAGCCCTGGAGTCAGAGCGCTCTACGTGCCTTGCCTGTGTGGATGGGTAGTGAGCTAGTGTGCCCGGGGCTGCGTTAACGTGCTCTAACTCGCAAGTTTAGCCAAGCCCTAAATCAGTTTAAACCAGTGAATGTTCTAGTGTTGAAAAGGCCACTCAATTTAACAAACATTAAAAAGAAGCCACTAAAATGGGACAGGCAGGCACTGAATCTCATGCAGGGTTGGGGCTGCTTCATATGATTTCAAGGTATTTCCACAAAAGGATGTAGTTAATCCATTTGCTACTAGCTGTCAGATGATATGGAAGTGTATGCTCATTGCCATACAAGACAAAAATTCAAATTTAGGAAATAGGCAGTAAAGTGAGGGATATTTGCAATGCAGAAAGCTTTTCGTAATACATCTAACCTAAATCATCTTTACTCCATGAATGTGAATTTTTCATTTTTGTTCTTTAGAGCTTAGTAGGTAGCCAGAGAATCCCTTTTAGAACTGAACAATATTGTCCTATTCTGCCGCTCAGCAGAAATCTAAGGGTAGCTTAATGTAGACTCCCACTGTTTGGGGGGAAAAGATGGTTCTAAGATTATACTCCTTAACAACCTCTGCCCATTGTTAGGATTTCTGACAGTTCAACTGCTTAATCTTGTTGGTTCTCAGAGCAAGATTACACAGTAACAGAATCTGAACAAACCAAAATGAAAATTTTTGCCTCTGGTCTAGGTTTACTTGGGCCTCCCTCAGGACGGGGCTGAACTAGATGACCTCTCAAGGTCCCTTCCAGCCCTACAGCTATGATTTTATTTAATAAGTAGAAGGCAGCAAAAGGTACTTTTGGGCCTTTGCTTTGAGAGTGTCTCATGAATTCATGCTTTAAGATCAAGTGATATGATTTTGAGTCACACATACACTGATCTAGAACTGAGCTTTGATCATCTTTCTTCCGAATACCAGTAAATTAAATACTGTAACAAGACAAAAATTGAAACTAACATCTCAGAAGCTAAGGTTATAAGAATTATGACTACAGTTAAGTTTAAATGTTATGGGGCAGAAATAACCTAAGACATCTAGTATAGGGGCACTTGAAAGTTGTTTCTAAAAACAAAAAGAACCCCAAATATAAGGTGGTAGCATTTGCAATGGTGCTATACCCTATCCCATGGCAGCACTGTATTATGACTGAAGTGGTTCTGTAAGATACTCTTCAGGCAATCAAGGATGAATAGTATCTTTAGACAGTGCTACAACAGACAAGTGCTGCCAATAGTAAAATCCATCTACGACTAAGGTTCTCAGATATACACCTCTACCCCAATATAACGCTGTCCTCGGGAGCCAAAAAAAAAAAATCTTACCGCATTATAGGTGAAACCGCATTATATCGAACTTGCTTTGATCCGCCGGAGTGTGCAGCCCCGCCCCCCTGGAGCACTGCTTTACTGCATTATATCCAAATTAGTGTTATATCGGGTCACGTTATATCAGGGTAGAGGTGTACTAAAACATTGGATTTAGGCAATTATTAAATCTCCCTTTCCCCACTCTTTTCTGTATACATGGGGAGAGGTAAGAGGGGAATGATTTTGAGACAAATACAGTACAATCTCAGAGTAACGAACACCAGAGTTACAAACTGGCCAATCAACCACAGACCTCATTTGGAACCACAAGTATGCAAACAGGTAGCAGCAGAGACGAAAAACAAAAACAGTAAACAGTATAGTACTGTGTTAATGTAAAGTACTAAAGAAAGGAAAGTTTTAAATTTTTTTTGACGAGGTAAGGAAACTGTTTGAGCTTGTTTTATTTAAATTGAGGTGATTAAAAGCAGCGATTTTCTTCTGCATAGTAAAGTTTCAAAGCTGTATTAAGTCAATGTTCAGTTGTAAACTTTTGTTCATAGTTATGAACAACCTCCATTCCCAAGGTGTTCATAACTCTTAGGTTCCACTGTATGTAAAAATACTGAATTTTCAGATATGTTGTCATTATTTATCTGTCTACTGTTTGAGACTTTTGTTTTAGAGTGGGGGGGGGGGGCAAACTACAGCCCGCGGGCCTGATCTGGCCCCTCAGGGCTTTGGATTCGGCCTGCGGGATTGCCGCCCCCGTAGCATCATGGGCCCCGCGCTGCTCCCAGAAGCAGCCAGCACCATGTCCCTGCAGCCCCTGGTTGGGAGTCGGGGGGGGTGGGGAGCAGAGGGCTCCATGCGCTGCCCTTGCCTCCAGGTGCTGCCCCCGCAACTCCCATTGGCCAGGAACGGGGAACCAAGACCAATGGGAGCTTTGAGGGAGGTACCTGCAGGCAAGGGCAGCACGCAGAGCCCTCTGCCCTCCCCCAAGGGCTGCAGGAACGTGGTGCCAGCTGCTTTGGGGAGCGGCACAGGGCCAGAGCAGGCAGCGAGCCTGCCCTGGCACCGGTGCGAACCACTGCCACCCCAGAGCCACTCCAGGTAAGTGGCGCCGGGCCGGGGCCCAAACTCCTCCTGCACCCCAACTCCCTGCCCTGAGCCTCCTCCTGCACTCCACACCCCTCCCTGCACCTCAACCCCCTGCCCTGAACCCCCTCCCACACTCCAACCCCTGCCCTGCATGCAATTTCCCCACCCAGATGTGGCCCTCGGGCCAAAAGTTTGCCCACCCATTTTAGAGGAAGAAGAAAGATTGAATTCCTAGCAGAAAAAAAGTAAGTAGAAGGCTGAAAGAAAGAGCATGAACAATCTAGCACATTTTCATCACTTGCAGCAGGAAAGACACTCAACTGAACTTCAACTTACAGAAGATTTTCAATCACTATATAAAATAAAAGCTACTATTCAAAGTGCAATGTTAACAAAATTAGAAACATTTACTTTAATATATACAAGGTATAGCATGTATAAAATGTATTATAATTTAAGTTTTTGAGCAGAAATTTCTTGCTGTGTCTTCTGTATTTTCTTTGCACCTTTGATTTGCATTTTTACTTGATCTTGTAATTGAGAAAAGAATGCTCGAGATGATTTCAAAGCCTTGTCTTTACCGTCATCCTGTCAATAGACAAAGTGTTTATTATAATAAAGGACAAGATAGCAAATGTTCCAATGGACAGGACTGATGTAACTACACAATTACTAGTTAAACAACCTTTTTTATTTTAAATATACCATACTTATAATCTAATTGATAACTGATTTGCAGACATCTGTTATGCCATCCTGGGTTTTTGTTATACTGTAATTTCAAAAGATAAGGGATGTGTTCCCTCTTCATGCATATGCTTAATACTTATTAATGTTAATGAGAAGTATATATGCAAATCCAGGAATGAATCCTTGGATATTATCAGTCCCACTAGAGAAATACAGATTTATTGCATTTACAAAAATAAAAAAAGTGCAAATGCACAAATGTTTTAGATGTATTAAGGATAACTACTTTCCATATTCTCTTTTCCCTGTTTTAAAAACATCTAATATTAGGAATTAATGGTCTCTTGTACATGGTAAACCCCTAAGGAACTATACAGATTTAATATTTTACTATATTCAAGATACAAGATCAATATTTTGGTGTTACAAAGAAGTCCCATACAATAAGTATTTGTTCTTGTAACATTTGATGTTATTTTTTGTTTGAATTTAAAGTACTATTCTGAATTATATCTATAAAGCTCAGGAGGAACTAGCTAGGGTCCTGATCATCCAACTACTTAGGCATGCAAGTAATTCCATTGAGTTTGATGGAACTACTCACATGCATAAAATTAAGCACGTATGCAATTCCCCCCCTTCCCCCCAAGATCGCAGCTCAGATTGTGAATTTTGAAATAAAGCAGAACAGAATATAAATAGTGTGTGTCACTTATACTTTAGATTAAAGATTAATTCCAAAATTACAGTTTTACAGTTCACATTTTCTTTGCTGGATCCACAGATTAAGTTATTTGCACATACTAAAGAAATGGGCAAGATGCTTTTAAATATTACAAGATATCCTCATGCGGATACAGCAATTGCAGAAGAAAGCATCTATGTAAATATTCCTATCATTTAAAATCACCATAGTTTATTCAAGGTAAAAACAAAACAAAATCTATAGAACAGATAACACAAATATAACACAAACACTGCAAATATCAACAAACATAACTGGTCAGACCTCCTCTGTTTTGAAATTAAATATGGACACCTTGGGCCACATTCTCTGTCAAGGAAGTGCTCAGCCCAGGTATGAATAAAAAGGCATTCTCTGCCTTCTACCAATACTGGTAGTTGGATCTGGACAGGACTAGTCCCTGGCACAGGTTACAAATAGCCTTAACATCCCAAGGAATCAATACAAAAACTGGAGTTCACCAGGGTGTAGGAATGCCCACAACCACATCCCATGAGCTGGTTGCAGAGGAAAGATGACGGCAAAGGAATTCCTGTGATAGCGCATGCTATTTGGGAGCAGGGTTGCTTTACGCCAGGGGTTGGGGAAGGGGGGGGGGGGGAAGAAGAGAGAGAGAACACACAGGATGGGACAAAGCAGCTGGTGTGCAGCCCAGCACAATTACTACAGATACATTTGAAATTTACTACTAGACTATGTAAGACAGTCTTACCTTGAGCAAAGTTGTTTTGCCGTCTTTGGTGAGCTTTTTTAATTTTGCCGCAACAGCTTGTTTGCTGAGTTGCGCGCCTTGTTCTGGCTTTGTTTTTTCCAGGAGTTTTTGACGCTGCTTCTTCTCCCTTAGCTTCATACGTCTGTGAAGCTTCTTCTTTCTTCGTTCTCGTTTTTTGTCTGTGGTAGTCTTTTCTGCATCTGTTTTCACATCTCCAGCTTTACTCTTTTCCTAGAAAGAGAACTGCATAATTTTGGATCCAAAAGTGCTATCTAGGCTAGTGACAAGTACAAACAGAATGGGCACCCTTGCTATACATTTCATTGACTAGCCAGCAGAACTAACACTATTCATCTCTCACACAAAGTAGTCTTTGTGTTTATTTCATCTCCTGTACCCAGCTTCCTGCAACTGAGAATGTGCCTGAGTTAGTAAAACAGAGGAGCCCAAATGGCATAACTCACTCATGGGAACTAAAAATTCCTACAGATTATATTATGCATGTTTATTTTCCTACCTCCCTTAACTTTATTTATTTTTTTATATATACACACACACACACAGGAAAACAAAGGCAGATGAGTAACTGTCTAAAGCTAAAGACAGAGTAATGCAGATTAGGCATAGGACATTTCTTAACAATTAAGAGAGTATTAGGCAGACAAACCATCTACATAGTAGGGTAATTTTCAAAAATAGAATAACCTATGCTGAAAAGGAAGCATAGCAGGTGGCGAGGAAGGCAGTCAAATCTAGTTAAGCCAAGCTAGCTCCTCCGACTTCACTGTGCTGGAATTTCTTAAATCTCTATGCAGGGGGTTCCAAGAGAAGAATGTCACAGAAAAGGAGTTCTCTGTTCTGAGGGTGCAGGGTATCTGCAGCGTACAGACACAAAAGGAAGCCTGTCTGCAGCTCTAGATTAAATTTCTTACCTTAACCTCCTCTGGAGCCAGGAGAGCTGCATCACTAACGCTAACAGGTGCTACTTCTTCCATAATTATAGCTGCAAGATTTGAAACGATTTTAACCTCTGGCACGGGCTAAAAAGAAGGAAATGTCATTTAGGTACATAGTAATATATTGCTGTGGCATGATATTCAACTGAATTAAGTCACACTAAATACATTCCCATTTATATTAAGGCTGATTATAATATGTTTCTGAAATACTCAACAAGCAATTGCATTGGAAGTATCCCTCACTTTACTGCCTATTTCCCAAACATATTTTATTGTATGAAATGTGAAAACTAATGGACTCACTGGTTTAGGTGTGAAGTGGAAGTTGGAAAGAGCATCCAATTTTAGGAAGAGTGAGTCCATCATTTTCTGAATTTCTACGTGTTCAGGATTTTCTTCCTCTTCAGTTTTTTGCTGTTAATAAATAAACAAACAAACAAACAAACAACAAACATCATAATGTTAATAGAAAAATCACTTCAAGAAACTTGCATATAAAGATATTAGAGCACTTTATAGCTCATAATGCTGCAGTATGCAGTTTATACCTATTTTACAGATGGATAGAGCCCTGCACGGATACAAAATTTGTATCTGCATCTGATCTGCAAATATGGTCCATGGATATAAAGGGGACATCCACGGATTTGTACTACAGATGGGTACATTGAGCCACAGAGGATTTAAATGATCTTCAATATGTGAACAGCTGAGGGGAAGATTTCCAAAGAGAAGTGGGAGTCATGCACCCAACTTCCACTGAAAATCAAGGGGAGGTAGGTACCTAACTCTTACTTGTGTGTTTGAAAAAAACCTCTCAGACTCAGAACACCACTCAGGAGCCCAGAGTCTCAGACTCAGTGGATTAAATTCTGGGATGATATTTCACATTGGTAAGTGGCTGTGCAGCTCAAATATCATGTGAAGTTGGCTAGAGAAGGGGAAGTTAAGGAAGTTTAGGCTCCTATTTATTCAGTTTAAACCAAATTCACATGTGAATTTCTGTTGCTCCACACTCCTATTAGATGTAGTAAAGATTAAAACAAAAGCCTTAATAGATCAAGTCTGAGATTTACTGAACTCAGAATATTTTTAATTGATTTAAAGGATTTGCATTATCCGTGAACTCAAAGGGGTCAGCCAAATAATTATTTTGATGGTATAAACTGGAGTGGTTTAATCAAAATAGGAGAACAATTGTATCAAATCTGAGTTATGTAAAAGATGGTCCAATATTAATCTCCCCTGATGGACTTTTTTTAAAGCAATCACTGTTCCAGAATGTAACTTTTCTATTATTTTTATGCCACATTTTAAGACAATGATTCTGTCTTGTCAATATTTGTGCAAATTTAACAGTAAATGTTGAATTTTTGGTATCAGTTCAGTTTCCCGGGTTGTACTGATTGAACACATCAGGATTTCCCAATACTTATGGCAGTTCAGTGTTTAAAAATAAAAAATAAAACTTTCAAGCAGTCATGATTTGATTTTTCTAACCAACAGCAATGGGTGTGGGGTGTGTGTCTGTCTCTCTCTCTCTCCCTCCCCCTCCCCATTATCGTAACTTACTTGGTTGAGTGTCAAATACTCCTGCTCATAGATTTCAGCAAGACTCAATTTGCTCTTTTCATGATCCAGAGTTAGACGCTTCTTGTATTCAAAGGCATCCTCTTTTGGTTTTTCTTTACGTATTACATCATCCCAAGCCTAAGACAAAACCATAAAATAGTTAAGATGCAATTGCATCAAATAAGCTTTAACAAACCATTTTTATAGCTCAGTGGTTTGAGCACTGGCCTGCTAAAACCCAGGGTTGAGAGATCAATCCTTGAGAGGGCGATTTAGGGATCTGGGGCAAAAATCTGTCTGGGGATTGGTCCTGCTTTGAGCAGGGGGTTGGACTAGATGACCTCCTGAGGTCCCTTCCAACTGTGATATTCTAGGATTATACATCACATTCTATCAGACATCTTGTTAGTTGTTTCAGCTAGCACATTAACTTGATTTTCCAACATTGCATTGAACCCAACAGCAAAGGGCAATTTTTTATACAATGGGAGCTACCTTTTATTTTGCCACAACTTTAGCAGATTCAGTAATTGCCAACACCACACTATAGTTAAGATAATATCTTTTAAGGAATTGTATTTACTCCAAAAAAGCTTACACCAAAAAAGCTTGTTAAACAAGATTGAAGGATAGACACCCTCATCTACTCCCCAGTCTTTTTTTGCACAGATACAACCAAAGATGGTATACTAATTAACAACCAAGAATAACATTTTTGAAAGTACTTTAATATGAATTATAAACAGCAATATGGTTTCTGTGCAATTAAAATTAAAAAAATTTATTATACTATGCTTATTTACCCACTGGATCGGTTTAATATATTCTGAAAAAAAATTATTCTTAGTTAATATTCTGAGTAGAGATTATTAAATAGAGATTTGCATATCCATTATATAAATGCCATGTAACTCCAAAGTAGTCCTTTTATAGCTGAATCTTTAAACTGTGAGGGTAATTTTAATTATCTATCTAATTGAGATATGTTATAGCTAAGCCTATGTTTTAGTCACGGGTATTTTTAATAAAAGTCATGGACAAGTCACAGGCAGTAAACAAAAATTCACGGCCCGTGAGCTGTCCATGAGTTTTACTATATAATTAATTAAATTACAACTTGGGCTGGGGGTGCTCTAGAGGTGGCAGCCCAGGGGCACCGCTGGTGCTGGGGAGGGGCGGGGGGTGGCGGCTAGGAGCTGCAGGAACGTGCCGGCTGCTTCCGGGGAGCCCCCCCACGGTAAGTGCCGCCCTGCCCCCCAACCCCCTGCCCCAGCCCTGAGCCCCCCACCCCAACTGCTGGGGGGGGGGGGGGGGGGAAAAAGGGCACGCAAACAGTGGACAGAGACTGCTCCAGCAGCAGCCAATCGGCTGTCTCCAGGGCTGCCTGATCTGCTCGGGCTGCCCCAGAGCCAGTCACAGTAGTCATGGAATCCGTGACAGACATACAGCTTAGTTATAGCCCCCAAAAAGGACACAGAATGGAATCATTAAGAATACACTGTCAGCATTAAGCAAAAGCAATATTCAGGTATTTTATTTCTTCTGGAAATGCTCAGGAGACAAACCGACACCTAAAAAACTAAGGACCTTAAACTCATGCTTGGAATTCATTCCTGTGCCCCCAAAACTGCAAGTTAATACAAATACATTTGAATGTACCCGACAGTGTTTAGGATTTGATTTTGTTGAAATATTTAAGCTTCCAAATAAAACAAAGAGGTGAAGGCAAATCTTATTAACCTGATCTTTTATCCTCTGTTTGATAATATCTTCAAGCTGAAAGGTGGTTTCCTCTGTGATCACAGGAGCTAAGAGGGCAAAAAAATAAACACGACCACCAAGTTTAAAGTATGTAGAAACTAAATCATTCATTAAATGAAAGGAGATTAACAGTTCTGGAGATATTATTTTTGCATTTATTTTAACTGGTACCGCTTGTTCTCTAAACAAAAACAAAAGACTGAAAAATGCTAGAAAATATATACAGTACTTTAGAGAGGCATATTGGCCTGGAATGAAGATGATTAGGCAGGCTAGTAGGTTTATTTCCTCAGGAAAAATTGCATAGTATGAAAGTTTGAGAAAGATAACCAAGTTGTGTTTGCCCTATAAATAAGCGGACACAAAAAATGGGTCATTCTCATTTGATAAAGCTTAGTTCACATCTGAAAGTTCAACAAATGGGTGAGGCAATAAAATTTCTATGGGGGAAAATATGGCCTTATAAATATTCTAGTTTAGGCACAGTTTGAGCAATGTTTGACAAGTCTGAAATGATGGTGGAAGGACTGGAGGGAGGATGGGGGAAAAAACAAACAACCAAACAAAGAGCATTTGTGCACCACCCTCACCAGTAAAACAAACAAATTATCTAACAATGTCTGAAATTTAGCATAACAGTATTTACCCATTCTGACTGCATGGTCAAAGAGTAAAGATTCCTCCAAAAGACTGTTTTCAGGTCGTTTTTGTCCAGTCACTTCCCCTGTAAGCTGCCAAGGTTTTTCCTCCAACAACTCCTTTTCTAGAGATTTAATTTTTTCATGCATCTGAAAGATAAAATTTTCTGAAAGTTTAAAAAAAAAATTAAGTTAAATGCACTTGTTTAGCAACAAAGGGAAAAATCAAGTTAGAGTAAAGAATATGAATAATTACTCTAGGTATTTCTAGATTCTTTACACACCTTTTGCCTTATCTGTCTGTAAATATGCCACTATTTGATCATATTTCTCCTAAAAATTTTCTGAAGCTTTCAGACAACTTAATGATATTTACAAATACAATCAACTTATTAGTAACATACATGTCTTTGGCTCAAGTTTAAGCAGAAAACTGATTAAATCAATTGCTCATGAAGGGATACTAGAACATCTTAGTTACCTTTTCCTGCCTTTTCTCAAAAGAAGATTTTATTCCAATGGGATCAGTTCTCTTCTCATCTGGTATATCTGTATCGTCTTCTTTTTCACTGTCCTCTGGTAAGTTAAAAGTAACTTTTTTAGAGACTTCTTTAGCTTTCTCATTCTTCTCCATTATGTCCATTTCATTATTTTCCTCAAACCTATAAACATTAAAATGCCGTTACATAAATGGAAGTAGTACATGCTTGAGACATTTATTGTTTAATATATCATACAAGCTACAGGTAAAAAGCTCCCCCTTTTTAGGTAATAATGCTGCCCACCTATTATTGCAACTAGATATAAAAATTGTATTAAAGTTAATATTTAAAATTAAATATACACAAGTTGAGAGGGAAGGTACTGTACCACAATACATTTTCAGAGATTCCCAAAAACTTTTACTGCACTTTTCTTAAGACTTAACATAACCAGAAAGGTAGGCTTTTGGATGACGACCTACATATCTAGTGGAGATATGCCTCCCCAGCTGAAGCAATACATAATTCATTTAGTTAAAGTCATTTACTCAAAACCCACAGGGCAACAATAAAACAGTATTTCAACAATAAAACTCTTCTTTTCTAAGTCAAAAAGTAGTTAATTAGTGAACACATTACACTGACATTACAGAAAGCCAAAAACAAGCACATTAACAGATAATGAAATACTTGGTACCAAGTTTTAAAAGTCTGTTCCTTCCTTAATATAATATTACCTCTGCCAAAGAGATTCCTAAATTTCCATTTTATTTTCTGTTTAAGAGATGGTGTCACATTGTCAGTGACAATTCAAATAACTGACAGATCCCACAGAACAGTTACAAATCATTCAAGTGTACATACTCATCAAAAATGCCTTCTTCATCCTCCTCGTCAGTGTCACCTTCATCATTCTGATCATTTTCACTATCATTAGCTAGGTCATCATTGTCATCAATAGGGTCAAAGAAATCTTTATATTTCAAATTTCTAGAACTTTTACCTGGCTGGAGAGAGGGGAAAATAAGAGGTTACCCAGTGAAAGTGACAAGTCTAAGTGACTAAGAATCTTCCATTTCCATGAGGACCATGTTATATATACCTGCAGTGTAAGATCTGCAATGGGAATTCAATGGATTTCAACATTAACCACTGGTCTGGTAGACAGTGGCATTAGTTGAAGTGAGACATTTTTAATGTCATCAATTAATAGTCAATTCTATTTTAATTTGCTCAGAGACCAAGGAGCAGAAAAGCAGTATATTTTAACAACTGACATATTTGCTGAGATGTGTGGGGTAGCTCATAAATCCCTGACAACATAACAAATGGCTGTAACATGCATCAGTTTATCACTTCCAGAAGCACGTTATTTTTCTCTTGTTATATCAAATAAGATACTGAAAGAACAGAATTGTCACAAGCAATGTTAGTCAAGAAAGCCTGAAAGTAATTTTCAAGCCAGAATACAGCAGCTCAAGTTTATTCACAGCCTTAGATTAAAAACAAAACAAAAATCTACAAACCCTTACAACACATATACTACTCACCCAAGTGACCATGGGACCCTGTCCTTTCCTCTCTCTACCTCTCAGAGTTTATCACCTCCACCTGTTTTGTCTTAAGTTGGGCCCTACTTCCGCTAGGGATCCACATGGGCAGACCCCTATACTCATGAAGAGTCCCAATGACTTCAATAAAATGCTGCACAGGCATGAAGATCCATCCAAATGTAGGTTGTAAACTCTTCAAGATAGGGACTTGTTTATTTGATCCCACATATTTATGATAATATAGTCTGATCTCCTGCATAATACAGGCTATAGAATTTCATCTAGTAATTCCTGCTTTCAGCCTAATAATTTGTGGTTGAATTAACAGCGCATCTTTTGGCATCTGATCTTGATCTTAAGATTTAAAGTAACGAGAACCCACCAAAACCTTGTTAAATTGTTTCAATGGTTAATTACACTTTTTAATTAAAGTCTGCATTTTGTTTCCAATTTGAACTGCAATTTCAATTTCATGTCAGTTTTTTAAGCTAATTTCAATTATACTGGCTTGTGACAAAAAAGTGTTTCTAATTCTGGATGCATATATCCTTACCTTGATTTTATCTTTTTCAGATTCTTCTTCATCCTCATCAGAAAGAACATCTTCAAAATAATCAATCTCATCCTCCTCCTCCTCATCATCCTTCTTCTTGCTTTCTTCTTTCTCTACGTCTTCCAAAAAGGCTTCCATCTCAGCCAAGCTGAAAAATTTATCATCCACTATGGACTTTTCTCCTGATTTTTTCCAGGTAGTCTTCTTCAACTTTTGAATCTGTTGCTCTAGCTCATCAACATCAAAGTCAACATCTGAATCCTCATCACTACATAGCTGCCTTTTCCTTGCTTTGGATTTACTTTGCTTTTCTTTAGCCTCACTTTCATCTTCAATACAGGCAGGTTCTGCTTCCATGCTATCTTCTTGTTCCATTTGCTTATCACTGCTAGTGTCTGCCTCAAAGTCATCCTCTTCTTGGGCTGGGAAAAGGTAGAGATCTTTGTCTTTAACATCTCTAGCAACAGCTTTCTTGAAGTAGTCTAGAACTGCATTATTCTGTAGTTCTATTTGTTGCCAGATCTGTTCTTCATCAAAGTTTTCTATTACCAGTTTTTTTAAAGGACTCCCACGCACTAGTTTTGTCCCTAGTGCTTTATGCAAATCATAAAGAGTCTTTGTCAATGAACTGAAGTCTGCAGCCAGTCCATCTTGCACACTGATAAAAACAAAATTAAAAACATCACTGCACATAACAATAGCAAACTGAAAAAATGTTAAAATTCAAAAGTCAATTAGAAAGCAATCTGAGTTATGACAAATGCACTTTTACAAAGGGAAACTTGTATAATCTTAAGATTGTTTCTTTTTTAGATATTTCTGGAGTTCAGCTGTTGAGTGCGAGCTTTATCAAATGGTTCCTCTGATGGTCCCTTTATGTCTGTTCAGTGTTTTTGCAGCAAATGCCTGGTTGCCCTTCAACAACTGCAGGTTTTACTTTGTTTATTACACAGCATTTGCAGTCCTATTAGTAAAATCCTTTGAAATAAAAGTATATAATTAAGCTCAAGCTTTAAAATGTGTAACACATACCTAGAGGTACTGAAATGAAATATACCCACAGCCTTAACTATGGTCCGTCACGGAAGTCACCGATTCAGTGACTTTCTGTGACTTCTGCAGCGGTTGATGCACCTGGCCCAAGAACACCTCAGGCAGCCACCTCGCCAGTCGCACCGACCACTTGGGCCACCACTCCTTGCCCCCAAGCTGTAGCAGAGTTTGAGTGTGGGAGGGGGTTGGGGCATGGGACGGGGGCTCCTCAGAAGCGGCAACATCCCCCTCGCTCAGCTGTTAGGCAAAGGCGTGGCCAGGCAGCTCTGTGCACTGCCTCCACCCAGAGCACTTGCTTTGTAACACCCATTGGCTGGGAACCGTAGCCAATGGGAGCTGCGGTGGTGGTGCCTGCACACCTCCACCTAGCAGCTGAGCAAGGGGGATGTCACCTTAACTATAGTTTTCCCTATAAAAAATTGCTTAGGGATTAACTAGTTTGTCATCTTTTTCTCAAAATACATTTGTTTTTAAGTTTTCTTCAAATTTTAAATATACTCTTGGTAATCTATTCAAAATAGCTCAAAACACAACCCAAAGGGGTCATAATGGAAATTCTCATAGGATAAAACCTAAGGTCCCCAATCCTGCAACCAGATTCATGCAGAGTGCCATCCAATTGTGGAATGAAGGCCTAAGTTACAGTTGCTGTGTAAAATTCAGGCAGGCCCCAAGTCTTACTCATATATACAAAGATTTCCTCATTTACAAGTAGTTTTTAAAATATCTCCCCCTTGCTAAAAAGGATTTTACTCTGTGTGTTTCAATGAAATTTAAAGTCCCTTTTTTAACTTTAACTCAATCATCACATCAACAGAAGGCCACAGAATTGTTTGAGCTTTTACATATACCTAAATTAAATCTTTCCCTAAGACAAAAAACAGATTTAGGCCCATCTAAAGTTAGTTTTATTTCTACAATTAAACAGTTCATTTTAATCGTGCAAGTGAAACCTATAGACACTTTCTCCCTAACACAGAAGACAAGGTTGGGTAGGCTAATTAACAAAGCACTGCTGGACCTGAGTCTTGAAAAATCACAGATCAAGTCCTCAAAATCATGAGATTATCTTAATAATAAGATTTTAAAAATTATTTCTTGTTTCTAAACTTTTACATTATATTCAGATCACATTTTCAAGCTTTCCCCTGCAACCATGAGTGCTAGAGACTTCTTTTTAATGAAGGTATTTGTACAGCACCTAGCAAAATGGGGTCCTGACCTACGACTGCAGCCCCAAAGTGCTTCCGAAATACAATAAAATGATAGTATCAGAGGGGTAGCCGTGTTAGTCTGAATCTGTAAAAACAACAGAGGGTCCTGTGGCACCTTTGAGACTAACAGAAGTATTGGGAGCATAAGCTTTCGTGGGTAAGAACCTCACTTCTTCAGGTTCTTACTCACGAAAGCTTATGCTCCCAATACTTGTTACTCTTAAAGGTGCCACAGGACCCTCTGTTGCTTTTTAATACAATAATAATCATCAAGATTAACTGGGTCATTCCAAATGGCAAAACAGGAGGCTTGGTGTTGGCCTGGCGAAAATCCCAGGGAGCTAGGACCATCCCCCCTTCCTCCCCACGAGTGAGGTTGGCAATGGGGCCGCGGGGCGTCATTACCCGGGGAAGGCACAGAGGGGGCAAAGCAGGGGGTGTGGCCAAGGTCTGAAGCTCTCCCCTGGGATGAGGGAAGGGAACGAGGGAGCAGGACGGGTTATTGGAGGCTGCTGCGCTTGTCCAGTGGGAGCGCCCACAGCGCAGCCCGGGCCGGGCCAGGGGATGAGCGATCCAGGGCAGCCGCGGCGGCCTGCCCCCGGGCCGGGGATTTCTGAAGCTGGGGGGGCGCGGTAGGGAGTTTCACCTGAGGAAGCGCTCCGGCTGGGCCGCGGCAGCACCTAGCACCTTCAGACACGTCTCCAGCCGCCGGCTGGGCGCCGCCATCTTCAGCCTCTACTCACAGCACGCGAGGGGAGAGGTCTGGAGGAGGGACCTCAGTCACACCAGGGCTCCGGCGAGCATGTCCGTTAACCCGCTCCGGACACCAACGCGGGCACTGGCAGAAAGGTTCCGCTTCGTAAGGGTTCCGACTCGGGATCCTTCTTCGTCACCAGCCGGGCGGCCATGAGTGCCACAGGGTGGGACACACTCCCGGAAGGGGAGGGGATTGCAAGGCCTGGGCACACGTTCACGCCAGCAAATTCCTGCCCCCACGGGAGTAGCTTCCAAAACAGCTTTCAAATGTATCACAGAGGAGAGTCTCTGGGTGCCCACGGAAACCGCACTGCGCCCTGCACCACGTGGGCCGCACGTTCCTCCGCGCCCTAAGCCGCCCACCCCTCCCCGGCCCTCCTCGTGTACACCCGCCCCCCCATCCCCGGCCCCCCCACTGCCCCAGCGCCCTCAGTCTCTGCAGGCCCTGTCTAGGCCCTCGCTGCGCTGCCCTTGCCAATGTCATACCTGCCTAGCTACCTCCCAGCATGCTTGATGCTGTCGCACCAGTAGATGGCCATGCTATGGAAGGAGAGAGTCCGAGAAAGGCCCCAAAAGGAGGCTGTTCAAACTTACAGACATAGTGTTATTGGCCAGTCACCTAGCACAAGGCTTTACTTATTTAATTTTGAAAATGGTAGGCGGTTCTTTTTCTCTATAGGCAAAGAGAAACCCAGGGAATCACTGATGGCTTGTTCCCCCAAATAAGTCCTGTGTCTGTAGGTGACCACCCCTCTGCCACCTCCTTTCCTCTCTGGTCTACTCTCTCTCCCTTCATAGGATGACTTGCTTTTGAGAGTGAAACTGGACACCCAGCAGAGAGAGTTAAAGGGGGAGGATTTGATGAAAGATTGGGAGTGTAGCTGGGAGTGTTTTGACAGCTCAATCACATCCTCTCTCCCCCATCCATCACCCTTCCACCTATGCTCTCATGCCTTAACTCAGTCTCTTGCACATCCATTACATCCCCTAATCTTTCAAGCTCACCTTCCCCTATATCTTCTACTGTCACTCATCTCTGATCTTCCTCCTTTCAATAGATACCCATTCCCATTATTGCAACCCCTTGCTTACAACTACCCCCAGACACTCCCTTTTTGTATTTCCAATTACCCCCTCTTTAAATTCCCCAACTCCCTACCCATTTCCTTCCCCCTCCCCAAACTCTTCTCCCCAGGAATCTCACTCCTCCACTTACACATACATGCAGAATTCTCCACCCAAAACTCACCTTTGCATGGAATTCTCTCCCTCCCCATTCCTCCACAAGCCCCTGACCTCCACTCACTATATAAACTTCAGAAATTATTTTTGTTTCACTTGGAAGTAGCAAATAATTGTTTGTCCTAAGACTACAATTATCTCTTTTCCTCCCCACCTCCACCCCCCAAGAACCTGCAATGGCAAGACAATCTCAGATATTCCCAAAGGACAAATCACAAGGCATGTTAGCAATTAACAAATTCTCAGTAAGCAATATGCCAGCTATAGTTACTTTTGGAAGAGGCATTATAACTTGCTTACAGTCTAGAAAACCATATGGTTTTTTATCCAGTTATTTTGACAATTGTATTAATTCTATTCAGACGGACCTTTTATTTTTTTTATTAGTTTCATTTATTAAGCTGAGCGTAGATGGTAGGGACAGAAATCTTGATTGTGGATTTTACAGTAATGTCACTATAATGTACTTATATATATTTATGTAATATATAGTAAATAAAGTATGGGACATTGTTCACTATCATAACAATTTTAATACTATACCTTGTTTTTTGTGTATTCCCTTGCCTGCTCCCTGCACTAAAGTAAAACTTGCCTCCTCTCTGTCCTTTCCCATAGTTTCACCATTGGTTGTGTAAGAGCCTTCTGTGCAGCTCCCACCTTCTGGAGCAGTTGTCCAAGTAGACCGCTCCATCATTGAATCCCTACCTCTTTTTAAACCTTATTTTAAACAAAATATTTTCCCCTCTCAGTCTACACCTCTTGAATGGAATCCTTTTATTTACCATACAATATCTTTCTACCAACATTCCCTGAATTTTACATTGTATGCTACCTGCACATGGGTAGATCCAGTGAGGATTTGCACAGCCCCAGGGACCTGCCATAAAAAGGGAATTGCAGGATTGAGACCTAATTTTGCAAAGTGTTGTAGGGATACACCTTGTTTGGAAGGCATTATATAAAAATAAATTCTGATCCTCAATCGTTTCCTAGAATGACTAATCCCATTAAGTTGGAGTACTTATGAGAATAAAGATTTACAACAGCAGGCCCTAAATAGTGTATTGTATCATTGTTGTTTTATTGTTTTCTTCTCCCCTTGGGTGACTTTAGTACTAACCTAGATTTGGATAGTTATTAGCACTGAACACAATTGCTAAATATAGTAACTGTACAGCCATTTTACTATGCAGTTTTGTCTCTGTGACCTAGATTCTAGTATTTTTTTAACATACATTTTCAGCAGACATTGAGAAGAAAATGCCTGATGATATTTTGCATCACTAAACTCAAAATTCATCCAGGCACATATTCACAGAACTGATATATTAGCATGGATTAATGTTTTCTTTCTAACACATTACATGATAATTTCCTTCAAGATTATTACCGAAGGTCAAACTATGCACTAGGCCAGTAGCTTCTGCAGCAGTTGGGGAGTGGTGTGGGAAGGGAGGAACTCACCTACCTCCCAGGCTGCAATTTGCAAAGCCGCTCTCCAACTGTTATTCTCTGGGGTTACAGTAACCTTGTCTGCTGAGTGGTTCTTCCCATTCTGCGGAGTTTTGGCAGGTAGATCTACATAGTAATGGATCTATTGGTCTCATCCCAGCTATTGCCACAGTCCACCACTTAAAACCTCCCCTGTGTGCTGGGATGGAGGGAGCCCTCCACCTCCAATCATGAGGCTGAGCTTTACAGTGCTCAGAATGTTCATATATGGTGTGTACTCTCCACATATACTCAACTCCACTCAGAGCCTTCCACACTCTCATAGAGGGAGGGGGAGAGAGAGAGAGATCCCTATTTGATGAAAGCAGTTACCCAGTTTTGGGAGTCTTCAAGGTTGTTTCATTTAGGAGAAGAAATTAGTGGTGGAGTCAGGTATGGTATCTTTTTGATACAATCCTGTTTATCTACAATGAATTATAAAATCCTGTTTCCATGAATGTAGTAGGACTCAAACAACAGAAGATTTGGTCACAGTTCCCAGCCTCTTTCTACAGCACTTTACCCAAAAGCTCTCATCTTTTTTCTGAGGCTCATACTACTTCTCTTACTGTGCCTGGGCTTCTCTAATCTTTCCTTGTCTCAGCTGCTTCCCTCACACAGTTCTGACTCCAGGGGCTAGGCCTTTCAGGAAAAAAAACATGATTGCAAAACTCACAATAAAATCACAAGAGTTGGTAACACTGATTTTCATTGCCCCAGCGCTGTTTCCAGGAGAAAGTTTCTCCACAAAATGAAACATCAGCATGTTTCAAGCTATTAAACATTTTATTTTGGAGCAAACAACAGAATCGCTTCTCCACCGGGTCACTGGTGGTGCTGCTGACAGCCGGAGGCTCATTTCCTTTTGCAGAACTGGACTTTGCCGCAGCTCTCGGCCCCTCCCGAAGCCCTAGGAGGGCAGCTCCCTGCAGTGGCAGAAGCAGGGGCTGCCCCGCTGAGAACACAGCCTGGCCCCTCCTGCCTTTGCCGGCTGTGCTCGCGGGAAGAGGCTCTCGATAAAGTTAGATTTGAATAGCCAGGAGTCAAGATGGCAGCCTACGTGGGGAAAGCGGCAGCAGGTAGACGCTGAGCGGTGCAGCGGGAGCGTGCGGGGGTGGGAAGGGGCGGTCTGCACGCGCCCGGGTTTAGCGTCTCCGGGAGTCGGCCCCGCCTTGTCCCCTGCCCAGCAGAGCGCCCTAAAGCACGAGCACGTTCAGTAGCCCAGCTCCGTCCCCTCAAGGGGCCGGTTCGCAGACCCGGCACATGAGCTGAATAAGGGGGGCAGGTGAGGATGGGGAGAGACACGTGTTAAATGGCGGGTGGGGGGAGAGTTTATGGCAGGGAAATTGCACATGCTAAATATAGGGGTAAAAACAGGCTATACAAAGTACACCTGTCAGAGAAACAGTGTGTACTGACAACGGTGGAGGGCGTGGAAGGAGAATTGCACCTGGCAAAGATATTTAGGGGGAAAGTGCAGATCACACATGCTGAGTAGGTGGCTCCTCGACACTGATTCAGTGGATAGGACATGGGACTTAGCCAAGAATCCTGGCTTGTATTTTTTTTTTTACTCTGCCATAGATTTGTGTGATGTTTGGTAAGTCACTTAGCTTCTGTGACTCAGTTTCTCTTTCTGTAAAATAGTTGTAGCCTTGTAAAAGCTATTGATATTGACAGATTATAATTTATTATTTTAATTAATTGTGAGAAGTAATGAAATTGTGTGTGACAAGTATTTCTGTACAGTTTAAATGCTCTATTTTTGTGTGTGTGATCCTAATAATTCAAACTGCTGGGTTGTAGAGTGTTACAGTTTTAGATTCTGATCCTTCAAGTTCCTCTGCATAGAGCCCTCTTGTCTTTAACGGGTGCACAGTGTTTTCCCCAGGAATTGAAATTAGGGCGGGTGTTTGAATTTACAGAGGGGGTCAGAACCGATGAGGGGTGAGACCGTGAGGGTGAAGGTGGGCTGTATGGCACCATAGTAAAAACTGAAAAATGTTTCATGACTATTTTATTAGATTTAACTCCTGTTCTAAAATCATCACACAAATTAAAGTTGGCTACTCAAGCCTTCTATGAAGCACTACATCTACATCCTTCTTGGTTTCTTGTTATAATTTTGCACAACTCTGTTAATGAACTTCTTGAATACAATGCGTTCATCTTTGGTGGCTTCTCATGTGTCCGGTACTTCCATTCCTTCAATTGGTATGCTCATTAGTTCATTCACATGATTAGGCAGAAGTTGACATCATTAAGAACACAAAATTCTATTCAATGATGGAAAAAGAACACTCGACTGTAGCTGTTATGACTGGGAGTAGCAAGAGATGAATTCCTACTTCTTTCATCCCAGGAAACACAGCATAAAGGTCGGGTTGAGCCATTAATGATGATAAAAGAGAAGTTGAAGTCAAATCTTCATTCATTCGTCGTATGATATTCCACTCTGTGTTCAAATTCTCTATTCTGGCCTGAGCACATAGCAGCCCCATTGCTGGTAGTGCCTCACTCCACTCAACTGTTGGTGTTTTATAGGACAGGGATTTGTAAAAGCTACGTAGAGGTTGAACAGAATCTAGAAGTCTAGAACAGAATCAAATTAGTCCAGTGATGATGGCATTGTTTAATGACCCAAGTGGTTTCAACAGTCGACTTACAAGAGAGAGAATGGCAGTAGTCTTCTCTGAACGTAGTAGCAAAAGTAATCCACTAGCCTCACTACTTAGATTCATCCTATCTTGGTAGATACTTTCCAAAGTCAGTAATAATGGCTGGAGTAATTTTAAGACAACAGCCAAGGGTCGCTCATGAGAAAGCCAGAGGGTTTTCCTCTGCAGTTTTAAGGGAGAGTTCCTCAAGCATACTTGAGAATTGTGCCTAAGGGCGTCATCCTGTAACTGTGACTCTCATGTATAACCTCTCTCACATGTATTATTATTGGGTTCAATGGGACTCTGCATGTGTTTGATATAACCATTACATTGGTTGTGCAGCTCCCATTGACTTCAATGATGCAGGATCAGATACTTATTTTATTTTTGTAATGTATTGTAATTATGTGCTGACTTAATTTTATGATGGATGCTGCATCAGCCTTTTAAATTGTTTTGTCTGTACTAGAGTGCAAGCTCCCCATGGAGGGAGCTATTTTGTGTGTGTCTGAATTCTCCTGAACACTCTACTGGTGGTCAGTGAACACCAATATAATGAATTGGACTGAATAGGTAGTCCAAATAGATACTGCTTAGAATCATTAAGAATTATATTTTTTAAAGTGACATAACATGCATTCTGTAATCTCAGTGAAAGGGGGAAGATGACAAAGAAATACATGAAAACAGGATCCACAGAATTTTCTTTACAGGGCAATGTCTCTGAACCATCCCTAGAAACATGAGACACCTTTAGATGGGTACATTTAAAAAGTAGGTCTTCAAAATACCCCTTGGACACTGATGCTGACTGCATTAGAAGAAGAAAGAAAAAAGAAATTGCATGTAAGAATTTATCTAAACGTGGTCAGCATTTGCAAATTTCAACCAGGAAAAATGTTTGTCAAAGTAGCTCTGGGCTACACAAGCAGAGAGCCTGGTTCTTCTCTTATATACAGTGGAGTAAATCAAAAATAATTCAGTTAAAGTCAATGGAGAGACATTTGTCTGACTAAAGAATCTATCTCAGAAACCAAAAAACGGTCACCAGAAGAAAGCAAACGTATTTGCTTTAGATTACAAAGGCCATGTTTACGCTATGGATGCTACAGCGGAATAGCTATAGCACCATAGCTATGCCACCGTAACCCAGTAGTGTAGATGCAGGCTACAGCAATGGAAGAGGTTTTTCTGTTGCTATAGGAACTTCACCTCCCTGTGAGTTAGTGGCTAGGTTGACAGAAGCATTCTTCCATCATAGCGGTGTCAAAACCGGGGCTTAGGTTGGCCAAGCTATGGCCGTCAGTGGGCGTGAATTTTTCACACCCTTGAGCATCGTAAGTATGTCAACCTGAGTTGTTTACGTGTAGACCAAGCCAAAGAATACAGAAACTGGAAAATACGTAAACCAAGGTATTCAGTATGTTCTACAAAACATCCAAAGCCCCAGTGCATCCTTGGCACAATCATAGCAGAATTGTGCATTTGAGGGTGTGAAGAAGTTGAGAATACATCAAAGGCTTCTGATACTCAAGCTTGGCCTTGAGGCATTGGGAGCTTTGACACTGTCTAAAGCAAACTGGCATAAAATGTAACCACTGGTTTAATGTATACATACTTTTATCTCATTCTGGCACCAGTAGTCTAGTGATGGGAGAGATGCCATGCCCTGCCCTGCCCTGCTTCTCCTGTCCTCACTGTAGCTCCCTGCCCCCCAAAAAAATTCCAGCACCCATTGTCAATAGAT